>NC_092086.1:109573260-109607649 GCF_045679555.1 Salvelinus alpinus
TTACGATGCTAGCCTGAGTCCCAGATCGGTTTGTGCCGTCTTGCCAAATTTACAGTAGAAATTGGCAAGACAACACGAACTCAGCGTCAGTGCCTGTCAGGGAAATTAACAGTCTAAACAGATGATACAGGCAGAGGGCGAAGAGTTGACGGCAGCTTCAGCCTTGAAGGACCAGTGACTCAGCATGTACAGTGCCTTCAGGAAGTAATCGTAGCCCTTGACTAAATCCACATTTTGTTGTGTTACAGCTTGAATTCAAAAATGTTCTCACCCAATACCCCATAAAGACAAAGTGCAAACATGTTTTTAAGAAATGTTTGCAAATTTATTGAAAATGAAATACAGAAATATCACATTTGCATAAGTATTCACACCCCCGAGTCAATACTTTGCAGAAGCACCTTTGGCAGTGATTACAGCTGCGAGGCTTTCTCGGTAAGTCTAAGAGATTTGCATACCTGGATTGTACAATATTTGCACATTGTTCTTAAATTCTTAAAGCTCTGTCAAGTTAGTTGTTGATCATTGCTAGGCAGCCATTTTCAAATTTTGCCATAGATTTTCTCCCAGTGTCTGTTGGAAAGCAGAATGAACCAGGTTTTCCTCTAGGATTTTGCCTGTGCTTAGCTTTATTCCGTTTATTTTTATGCTCCCTAGTGTTTGCCGATGACAAGTATACCCATAACATAATGCAGCCACCACCATACTTAAAATGATCAACGGTTATGAAGAGAATCATTTTATTCTGTACAGGCTTCCTTCTTTTCACTCTGTCATTTAGGTTAGTACTGTAAAGTATATGTTGCGTTAATATGTTTGTTTAGTATAGTTAAAGTTTTGGTCCCATGTTTCATGAGCTGAAATAAAATACCCCAGAAATGTTCCATATGCACAAAAAGCTTATTTCTCTAACATTTTTTGGCACACACTTGTTTACATTCCTGTTAGTGCGCATTTCTCCTTTGCCAAGATTATCCAGCCACCTGACAGGTATGGCATATCAAGAATTAAACAGCATGGCCATTACACAGGTGCACCTTGTGCTGGGGACATCTAAAGGCCACTAAAATGTGCAGTTTTGTCACAGAACACAAAAATGCTGGCATTTTAACAATTGATTTGCAGGTAAAATTACATGTAGGACAATCTCTGCGTTTGGATGATGGAGGCTGAATGACAATCACTTATTTAATCACTACTTGAAACGCATTCAGCATAACATAAAATTAACATATTCTATTAGTTCACAGCGTTGTCACACATTATGCAGGCAGCTGTTAAGAGTGAGACACTGGGGGAGAATCTTACCAGACTGGAGGCGGAGACTTCACTGTACAGAAGCCCAAAAGGGACAATCAGGAACCTCTCCTGATCTGAATTCACCCGTACCTGGAAGACATGAGTGCAGATGGTGGTCTTAACAAGCAGTAACAAACAAACAAACAAACACCTGGGGAATTACACCAAATGGCTCACATACACTAGAATGCTGTTAATATTTTTCACATTCTTTTGATGTTTCATCAACAATATAATGCTTACTCAACTAATTTTACCAACCTAGACAACTCTACATTTTCCTGCTGAGCTTTCTGAAAAGATATTCTGCAGGTTAAATGTGCAAAGGCACTACAATATACTGCAGTAAAATAAAAAAAGATCCTGTCCTACATATTTCTTCTGGTGTTTCATAACATAGCAGTGGATAAAGACACTAGAGAAGTACATCAGAAGGCTCTCTTACGGTTAAGTGGTTGTAGATGAGCTGGGACCAGCCGAAGAGGTCTGTTAGGCGGTAGAAGGCGGCTAGTTTACAGCGGAGCAGCTTCTCGCCCTTCTCATAGGAGATCGAGTCAGATCCACGCAGGTCATTCACTGGGGTTACCATGCCCAGACCTGTAAAAGGGGGAGAGAGAGAGAGAGAAACAGAGATACATATTTGCGCGTCATTATAAAACACTATTTTAGACAATGTGAAGTTTAAAACGTCTCTATTCCTTTTGAACTTTTGTAAAAAAAATATTTACTGTTCCATTTTTCACTTTTTTGTTTATTATCAATTTAACTTGCTTTGACAATGTAAACATATGTTTACCATGCCAATAAAGCCCTTTGAATTTCATTCACTCACCTCAGTCAACAAAGAATAATATGTCAATTTATTAAACAGAGTCTATCCGTCTATAATTACAAAGCGTCTATGGTTAAGAAGCCTGTAGTTACATTCTACAACACTACCACCGACCTCTGAACTCAGAGGAGACCATCTTGGCCTGAGGGGACCTAAGTGCTTGACGTATACTGTACGTAAACACACAAAGCAGCATGAATGTGTACTAGCCAGGTACACTAGGTGCTGGAGTACTGTGTACTAGCCAGGTACACTAGGTGCTGGAGTACTGTGTACTAGCCAGGTACACTAGGTGCTGGAGTACTGTGTACTAGCCAGGTACACTAGGTGCTGGAGTACTGTGTACTAGCCAGGTACACTAGGTGCTGGAGTACTGTGTACTAGTCAGGTACACTAGGTGCTGGAGTACTGTGTACTAGCCAGGTAAACTAGGTGCTGGGGTACTGTGTACTAGCCAGGTACACTAGGTGCTGGGGTACTGTGTACTAGCCAGGTAAACTAGGTGCTGGGGTACTGTGTACTAGCCAGGTAAACTAGGTGCTGGGGTACTGTGTACTAGCTAGGTACACTAGGTGCTGGGGTACAGTGTACTAGGTGGAATTTACTAGGTGGAATTTACTCTTGGTAGATGAATTCACATCACAGTAGCCAAATGCCTCATACCTCCATAACGTATGCATTAAAATGCATTATTGTCAGGGGATTAAGACACTGGAGAGGGTCATATTTACACTACATGACCAAAAGTATGTGGACACCTGCACGTCGAACATCTCATTCCAAAATTATGGTCATAAATATGGAGTTGGTCCCCCCTTTTTGCAGCTATAACAGCCTCCACTCTTCTGGGAAGGCTTTCCACTAGATTATTATTATTATTATTTTTTACCTTTATTTAACTAGGCAAGTCAGTTAAGAACAAATTCTTATTTTCAAAGACGGCCTAGGAACAGTGGGTTAACTGCCTGTTCAGGGGCAGAACGACAGATTTGTACCTTGTCAGCTCGGGGATTTGAACTTGCAACCTTTCGGTTACTAGTCCAACGCTCTAACCACTAGGCTACCATGCCGCCCTGGCAGATGTTGGAACATGCTGCAGAGACTAGCTTCCATTCAGCCACAAGAGCATTAGTGAGGTCGGGCACTGATGTTGGGTCGATTAGGCCTGGCTCACAGTCAGCGTTCCAAATCATCCCAAAGGTGTTCGATGGGGTTGAGGTCAGGGCTCTGTGCAGGCAAGTCAAGTTCTTCCACACCGATCTCAAAAAACAATTTCTGTATTGACCTCACTCTGTGCACGAGGGCATTGCCATGCTGAAACAGAAAAGGGCCTTTCCCTAAACTGTTGCCACAAAGTTGGAAGCACAGAATCGTCTAGAATGTCAGTGTATGCTGTAGCTTTAAGATTACCCTTCACTGGAACTATGAAAAAACATGAAAAAAAGCACCAGACCATTATTCCTCCTCCACCAAACTGTACAGTTGCCACTATGCATTGGGGCAGGTAGTGTCCACCAAACCCAGATGATTCGTCCATCGGACTGACAGATGGTGAAGCGCGATTCATCACTCCAGAGAACGCTTTTCCAATGGGGGCGAGCTTTACATCACTGCAGCCAACGCTTGGCATTGCACATGGTGATCTTAGGCTTGTGTGCGGCTACTCGGCCATGGAAACCCATTTTATGAAGCTCCTGACAAACAGTTATTGTGCTGACGCTGCTTCCAGAGGCAGTTTGGAACTCGGTAGTGAGTGTTGAAACTGAGGACAGACAATTTTTCAGAGTGCTTCAGCACTCTGCGTTCCCGTTCTGGGAGCTTGTGTGGGCTACCACTTCGTGGCTGAGCTGTTGTTGCTCCTAGACGTTTCCAATTCACAATAACAGCACTTCCAGGTGACCGGGGCAGTTCTAGCAGGGCAGAAATTTGTCGAACTGACTTATTGGAAAGGTGGCATCCTATGACGGCGTCACGTTGAAAGTCACGGAGCTCTTCAGTAAGGCCATTCTACTGCCAATGTTTGTCTAGGGAGATTGCATGGCTGTGTGCTCGATTTTATACACCCATCAGCAAAGGGTGTGACCGAAATAGCCAAACCCACTTATTTGAATGGGGTGTCCACATACTTTTGTTCAGTGTATATGTAACAAACTAGTGCTCCGCTAACTAGCTAGTGATTCTACATTATCTACATATAATACTCACTCATGTTGAAGGCAGTCATGCCTCCTTGTGGTGCTGCAGGGTACATGCATCACATAGCTCATACGGTGTATTTATCTCTATATACATTACATTAGATCCGTGTTTCCCAAACCTGTCCTCCAGTAGCCCCAGGCAGTCTACTTACTTGGTGTTGTTCCAGAAAGAACACAGCTGATTCAAAATGGTCACCTAATCATCTATCCCCTCATTAGTTAAATCAGCTGTGATACTTTTGGAATACATTAAATACATGGACTGGCTGGGGTTACTGGAGGACCGGTTTGGACTGGCTGGGGTTACTGGAGGACCGGTTTGGACTGGCTGGGGTTACTGGAGGACCGGTTTGGACTGGCTGGGGTTACTGGAGGACCGGTTTGGACTGGCTGGGGTTACTGGAGAACCGGTTTGGACTGGCTGGGGTTACTGGAGAACAGTTTTGGACTGGCTGGGGGTTACTGGAGAACAGGTTTGGACTGGCTGGGGGTTACTGGAGGACCGGTTTGGACTGGCTGGGGGTTACTGGAGGACCGGTTTGGACTGGCTGGGGGTAACGAGGACCGGTTTGGACTGGCTGGGGGTAACGAGGACCGGTTTGGACTGGCTGGGGGTAACGAGGACCGGTTTGGACTGGCTGGGGGTAACGAGGACCGGTTTGGACTGGCTGGGGGTAACGAGGACCGGTTTGGACTGGCTGGGGGTAACGAGGACCGGTTTGGACTGGCTGGGGGTAACGAGGACCGGTTTGGACTGGCTGGGGGTAACGAGGACCGGTTTGGACTGGCTGGGAGTAACGAGGACCGGTTTGGACTGGCTGGGGGTAACGAGGACCGGTTTGGACTGGCTGGGGGTAACGAGGACCGGTTTGGACTGGCTGGGGGTACTGAGGACAGGTTTGGACTGGTTGGAGGTAATGAGGACCGGTTTGGACTGGCTGGGGGTAATGAGGACCGGTTTGGACTGGCTGGGGGTAATGAGGACAGGTTTAGGAAACAATTAGATTATAGTCTGAGTTAAGCACTGTAAAGGTTTCAACTGTATTCTACTCACTCATGCTGAGTGCAGCCATGCCTCCCTGGGGTGCTGCGGGGTACATGGTGGGGATACTGGTGGTCATGAAGTCAGCTATCTGCTGCAGGGCCAACAGGCTGGTGGGGGTCTTTCCCCTCTTCAGCTGGTCCTGAATCATCGTATCCAGCTCATCACAGAACGCCTGGGGAGTAGACGGCGACACAGTCAGACAGCGAAGGCTCAGGACAGGTCAATACACCGTTGCTGTCGCTGATGCATTGTAACACCGTCACTAGTTGGCTATTATTAGTTCTTCTACTACAGAATCCATGGTTACTGTTAAATCAACACAGGAGTGATTTGAAGTAAAAGAGCTTGTATGGTCTGTCGGGCAGTCTGCCGGGCGGTCTGCCGGTGTTCTCTTGCTATCGCTTCTTGACTATGTCACAAGTGTCTGTTGACTGACGCATTGCTGAGAGGAAACTAGAATAGAAAGGCTTCAACCTGATAAACATTGTTAGCGGGAACAGGCAAAGAAAAATCAGTCACATATTACATAATCACTGCCAAGAAGAACTAAGGAGTTACATACTTCCTTTGTTGGCAACTGTTTCCCATGTTGTGTGTCAAACCTAGCTACATGTCCTGCTGGTAATAACTCATATGCAGGGTGAACCAGATCTCTCAACAACATGCTCCTTACACAGTCCCTTTTCTTACCTCCTGCTGCACTGTCTCTCTCTGTGTGTGTGTGTGTGTGTGTGTGTGTGTGTGTGTGTGTGTGTGTGTGTGTGTGTGTGTGTGTGTGTGTGTGTGTGTATCACAGCATCACAAAGAATGTCTTTCTTCCATCAGCAAAAGGCTGGGTTGTAAACACTGAGTTTTATACACTGAGCTTAAACTGAGTGTTGCTGAGAGAACAGTACTGTGATTGAGAGAGACAGTGTTAAGTGTCCGTACCGTGATACAGGCCTATGTAGAGGATATTCAGAATTGGAAGTAAATAAAACAGGAAGAGTTTTGGGACAAAATGTGTTCTTATAGTAATATGTTGGTGACATGACATTAGGACATTTTTTATTTTATTTAACTAGGCAAGTCAGTTAAGAACAAATTCATATTTACAATGACGGCCTACCGGGGAACAGTGGGTTAACTGCCTTTTTCAGGGGCAGAACGACAGATGTTTACCTTGTCAGCTCGGGGATTCGTTTTTGCTACCTTCCAGTTACTAGTCCAACACTCTAACCACCTGCCTTACATTGCATTCCACGAGGAGCCTGCGTGGCAGGCTGACTACCTGTTACGTGAGGGCAGCAAGAAGCTAAGGTAAGTTGCTAGCTAGCATTAAACTTATCTTATAAAAAAAACACTCAATCTTAACATAATCACTAGTTAACTACATATGGTTGATGCTATTACTAGTTTATCTAGCGTGACCTGCGTTGCATATAATCGATGCGGTGCATGTTAATTTCTCATCGAATCACTGCCCACTTCGCCAAACGGATGAGGATTTAACAAGCGCATACGCGAAAAAAAGCACTGTCGTTGCACCAATGTACCTAACCATAAACATCAACGCTTTCTTAAAATCAATACACAAGTATATATTTTTAAACCTGCATATTTAGTTAATATTGCCTGCTAACATGGATTTCTTATAACTACGGAAATTGTGTCACTTCTCTTGCGTTCCGTGCAACCAGTCAGGGTATATGCAGCAGTTGGGGCCATCTGGCTCGTTGCGAACTGTGTGAAGTCCATTTATTCCTAACAAAGACCATAATTAATTTGCCAGAATTGTACATAATTATGACATAACATTGAAGGTTGTACAATGTAACAGCAATATTTAAACTTATGGATGCCATCCGTTAGATAAAATACGGAACGGTTCCGTATTTCACTGAAAGAATAAACATTTTGTTTTCGAAATGATAGTTTTCGGATTCGACCATATTAATGACCAAAGGCTCGTATTTCTGTGTGTTATTATGTTATAATTAAGTCTATGATTTGATATTTGATAGAGCAGTCGGACTGAGCGATGGTAGGCAGCAGCAGGCTCGTAAGCATTCATTCAAACAGCACTTTCGTGCGTTTGCCAGCAGCTCTTCGCTGTACTTCAAGCATTGAGCTGTTTATGAGCCTATCAACTCCCGAGATTAGGCTGGTGTAACCGATGTGAAATGGCTAGCTAGTTAGCGGGGTGCGCGCTAATAGCGTTTCAAACGTCACTCGCTCTGAGACTTGGAGTAGTTGTTCCCCTTGCTCTGCAAGGGCCGCGGCTTTTGTGGAGCGATGGGTAACGATGCTTCGAGGGTGGCTGTTGTCGATGTGTTCCTGGTTCGAGCCCAGGTAGGGGCGAGGAGAGGAACGGAAGCTATACTGTTACACTGGCAATACTAAAGTGCCTATAAGAACATCCAATAGTCAAAGGTTAATAAAATACAAATGGTATAGAGAGAAATAGTCCTATAATAACTACAACCTAAAACTTCTTACCTGGGAATATTGAAGACTCATGTTAAAAGGAACCACCAGCTTTCATATGTTCTGAGCAAGGAACTTAAACGTTAACATTTTTACATGGCACATATTGCACTTTTACTTTCTTCTCCAATACTTTGTTTTTGCATTATTTAAACCAAATTGAACATGTTTCATTATTTATTTGAGACTAAATAGATTTTATTGATGTATTATATTAAGTTAAAATAAGTGTTCATTCAGTATTGTTGTAATTATCATTATTACAAATAAATAATCGGTATCGGCTTTTTTTGGTCCTCCAATAAATCGGCATCGGCGTTGAAAAACCATAATTGGTCGACCTCTAATTAGGACATAGGTTAGAAGTGGAGTAGCACCGTGTGTACATATGCATGTGTGTGTGTGTTCTGTGTTTGCGCATTAATGTGTGGGTGTGTGTCCTACCGGGCTCTGCAGGATCATGGAGACCCTCTTCCTCTGCTCCATCATGTTGAAGTCCTGTCTGAGGTCTGGGGCCATGTTCCTCTCCCTCTGGTACTCCGGGCTGCTCTCGTCCACTCGGTCAAAGTAGCGCTCCTTGTGGGGGGCGGTGGTGGGAGGGGGCGCAGTCACCACCCCGGAACCTGAGTCACCGTTCATCACCGGGTCCTGTTGGCTCCTGGAGATCAAAAGGTCAGAAGTGAAAACATGGGTTGTGTTCATTAGGGTAGGTGTTTCCAAACTTTTGGGGACAGGGACCCCTTTTGTGATAGGAAATGTATATAAAAAATAAATAATAATAATTAATTCAGGGACCCAATCAAAAATAGCATACAAGGAGTTTTACTATGACTGCTGCAGTGCATGGTCGGGCCAACCAAGTCTCAGGCCCTGGGAAACAACATTTTAAAGGCCCGGAAAGAACATTTAGCAGTTTTAAAGCTAATTGGGACAGAGAGACAAGTTTGCTGTTTTAAAGCTTAAATGACAGCGCACTTCTGTTCAAAACAACTTTAGGGAATTCAAGAAGTGTTTAATTGAAAACTGGACCATCGATGGAGTACTGTGGATCCCTGTGAGCATCCCAGGCCCTGTTGTGCATCTAAAGGTACATTGTAGATATGACATTGTATTGCACTAGAATTGGGTGATGTAGATGGTAGAAACAACAAAGAGTACCAAAGCGTCGCAAAATGTCAGATGGGGGGGGGGGGGGGGGGGCCCTATCTCCTGTACAATGTCAGATGGGGGGGGGGGGGCCTATCTCCTGTACAATGTCAGATGGGGGGGGGGGGGGGCCTATCTCCTGTACAATGTCAGATGGGGGGGGGGGGGGCTATCTCCTGTACAATGTCAGATGGGGGGGGGGGGGCTATCTCCTGTACAATGTCAGATGGGGGGGGGGGGGCTATCTCCTGTACAATGTCAGATGGGGGGGGGGCTATCTCCTGTACAATGTCAGATGGGGGGGGGGCTATCTCCTGTACAATGTCAGATGGGGGGGAGCTATCTCCTGTACAATGTCAGATGGGGGGGGGAGCTCATCTCCTGTACAATGTCAGATGGGGGGGGGGGGGGCTCTATCACCTGTACAATGTCAGATGGGGGGGGGGGGGGCTCTATCACCTGTACAATGTCAGATGGGGGGGGGGGGGGCTATCACCTGTACAATGTCAGATGGGGGGGGGGGCCCTATCTCCTGTACAATGTCGGGGGGGGGGGCCCTATCTCCTGTACAATGTCGGGGGGGGGGGGCCTATCTCCTGTACAATGTCAGATGGGGGGCCCTATCTACTGTACAATGTCAGATGGGGGGGGGGGCCCTATCTCCTGTACAATGTCAGATGGGGGGGGGGGGCCCTATCCTGTACAATGGCAGATATGGGGGGGCTCTATCACCTGTACAATGTCAGATATGGGGGGGCTCTATCACCTGTACAATGTCAGATGGGGGGGGGGGGCTATCTCCTGTACAATGTCAGATATGGGGGGGCCCCATCTCCTGTACAATGTCAGATGGGGAGGCCCCATCTCCTGTACAATGTCAGATGGGGGGGGGGGGGGGGGGGCTTATCTCCTGTACAATGTCAGATGGGGGGCCCTATCTCCTGTACAATGTCAGATGGGGGGGCCCTATCTCCTGTACAATGTCAGATGGGGGGGGCCCTATCTCCTGTACAATGTCAGATGGGGGGGGGCCCTATCTCCTGTACAATGTCAGATGATCATGGGCCTTTTACAGCAGACACTTCATTTCCGTTTTTCTCCCTAATCCAATTTGAATGGGGATTAGGGAGTACCTCCGCGGACCCCCAGTTTGGGAAACACTGCACATCGTACCAAACTGTTTTAAAACAGAAAACGAAAATTTGCATGTATTATTAGATAATCCCAGGTAGTATCTCCCATGTTTCAGTCTCTTAATTAGTTGCCTAATGAACACAAAACATGTTTTAATCAAGATTACATTTAATATCCAAGGCAGACAGCCAGATGGAAAAATGTCACGTCACGCTTGGTGTGCTAAACATTCAGTCACATTACTTGGCTTCATGCCATCACCTCTGCTGCTTCCTGTTTTGATAGTGTGACCACACCCCCCAGGGCTTATTGATTTCCTGTCCATTTCCTCTGGCTCAGTCAGTCTAGATACAAAACAGACACTCAACCGTCATCATTACAAGGGATAAAATGAAAATGTGGCGCAGCGAGTGGCGAGCAGCGGTCTAAGGCACTGCTTCGCAGTGCTTGAGGCGCCACTACAGACACCCTGGTTCGAATCCAGGCTGTATCACAACCGGCCGTGATTGGAAGTCCCATAGGACGGGGCACAATTGGCCCAGCGTCGTCCGGGTTTTAGCTGGTGTAGGCCATCATTGTAAATAAGAATTTGTTCTTAACTGACTTGCCTAGTTAAATAAAGGTTAAATAACAAATAAACCAGCAAGCCAACCAAACATTGACTAGCACAGTGAGTAAGGGAGAGCGGGAGTTTCTGTGAAATGCCATTATCAGTCCAGAGAATGGAGGGCAGTGATTCTGTTGCATAGCAGAGCTATGAGTGCTTGTTGCTGCGCACCATGAACAAGTTGCACCACTATCTCCCATAGAACAGCATTGATGTCTGGGAGAAATGGAGAGGAGACAGAGGACAGTAGTCTCACACTGCCAGACATCACACTGACATGTTCATATGAGAATCAACGTAGAGCGGCTGGAGTCGGGCTAGAGGTAAATAAGCGATTTCCAATTGATCCAGGATCATTTTTGTCAAGGCTGTCTGATGGGATAATGTGCCCTCAGACAGAGGACATTACCAGCCTGGGAGTTGACCTCCCCCCAGAGGAAAAAGACAGCCAGCATAGAGCCTTAGAACTTGGCGGGGCCCTGCTCCAATACTCAAAAAACACATCCTTCCTTCCTCCCTTCCATGAAGCAATCAATCCCTGATCTGACATGATTGCTGAAATCAATGCAGTGGATTCCTCTTCAAATCTAACCTATCCAATCATGTTACCACAGTGACTACCTCAAGAAAGGGATGAGGATCAGGATGCATTTTGACAGTATTTGAAAAAGGCCCAAGTAGGCCTCTCTGGGCTGCCTGGCAGACACCACCGTCTCTGGGCTGCCGGGCAGACACCACCGTACACCATTAGTCCTTCTCAGTCCTCAGCAATTAGACACATCTCAGCCAAAACAGGACACAGGGCTGCTATGATAACCACTAGCCAGGACCAAACCATCCAGGCCTCACAGCAGAGAGATGTGCCCAGTCCATTTAGTGCCAGAGACTAACTGACAATAGTTTGGGTGAAACTAAAACACCTGGAGAAACATTTATTTTTATTTTTTAAATGATACATACTTCAGCCATACAAATGGTGTGTCTGTGTGTATATATATATGTATATATATATATATATATATATATATATAAAATTTCTACACTGTTTTAGTGTCAGTATTGAAGTGTCAGTATTGAAGCTATGGTTCTCTTTTCTGACCTGAGGGATTCTTGAGATTTTACATTCACGAAATACATTAGTCCAGAGGAACTAGTCTGGAATCCCAACTGATATACTCTGTTTCACACTTTGTATTTCAGGCTGCCAAATACCAACATGAAAAGGTTGAAAAATAGCAATTAGGGTTAGGTCTTCCTGTGCCAATCTCATTAGGGCCCAAAAATACCCAGAACCTCTGGTCTGTTACTAATCCGACTGTATCACGAATTGCCTATTTATTGTCCAACAGAACAGAGGACAATGCTGCACTGGCTGGTAGAGAATGGGTTCTTTCCAGAGACCCAAATGGGATGCTATTCCCTATATAGTGCACTACTTTTAACTGGGGCCTATCATGGCCTGATCCCTAGAGTGCACTACTTTTGAATAGGGTGCCATGTGGGATGCAACCATGGGGTTCTGTGTCCAGGAACGGTCCCTTAATGGTCCCGGTCTCTTAGCTCCGCTCTGAGTCTTCCGCTCTATGACGGACTCAGCACTCTTGACTGTTGAGGATCTGTTGTGGTGCCATTACTGTGGAAAGGGAACGTCGCAGACTAAATCTGACTCCTCATACAAGAGAAAACGACCCAGAACAAGAAGGCTCTAAAAGCAACTGTGGTTGAGAAAAGTGTCTGTTTATATGCACAGCTTCAACAAACTAAGGACAAAAACACACTAAATGGTAATTATACACTGTCCCTGGTATCTGATATAGACAACAAGCAAGTGGACTCCATTATAACCTCTAACTGTGGTCGAGAGTCTTTCAGATGATGTACTTCTTCAAACTAAGGACAAAAACACACAACATGGGGGTAAACTAGCTTTAAAAAAACACAGCTGAAACATGAACTAAGTGCTTTCAGTGCTAACAGAGTGACCACCATCACTATCCTTATTCCTGCTGCAGCAGCCAAGCTCAGGAAATAACTGAGGCTTTGTGTAATAGGATCTCCCACCGCCTCCAGGCAGTAACAGATACACTGCTGCTGATCCCAGTCCTCTAGACTTTGACATCCATGGGAACACAGAGAGCAAAATGGCTTCATCAACTGTTATTCATTTTGTCCAAATCTTACTGTATAATAAAATCTGAATACAATAGCTATATCACTTCTTAAAAACATAAATAATGTCAACCACTTCCTAATTTTATGGAGTTTCTTTTTTCAATTCCACAGTTTAGACTAGCTTTGGATAAATCTCAGGTATACAGCCTTGACCTCACTTACAGAACCCAAGGAAGCCCGCCCATAGAATAGTAATTATATTTCTATTAAATGTATTCTATTAAGTCATTCTATTAAGTCAATAGCCTCTGTCTCCATGACCTGTACATCTAAGGTAAACACCATACTTCCAATAAAGTCACTAGGACTCGATTCAAAAGTAGTGCACTATATAGGGAAAATGGGGCCATTTTGGACGAAGACAGAGACCAAACCTTCCATGGGTTCATTGAGGTCAGAGTTCTGTGTGGACAGCCATCCAGTCAGGTCAAAGGTCAATACATAGACCACAGAACGGGGTTGCCTTGAGGATAGTGAAACTGGAAACTAGAACATGAGAGAATAGAGCTCAACCAGCTTGTAGTCCTAAAAACAGGAAATTAGTTCACATTTTTTCTACCTCTGGATCGTTGGCCATTCCTATGGGGGAAATGAATAGGGAAAGAATGTTTTTGGGGGATAAACTGTGAAATTAAGGTTGATTGTAAACATAGGCTTTTTCACAAAAACTTACGTTCCTGGATTAAGACTATTTTATAGAACAAAACATAGAAGAGCTCCTAAGCCTGTGTTTCCAACAGACTTAATTTTCTGCACTTATCCAAAAACCGCCCAAAAAACATTAATTATTTTCCCATTGTCTTTGGCCAATGAGCCATGGTGGAGTACGCCTCTGTTAATGCCTACAAAAAGACGCCATTACTATTGCCCTCTATAAAATGACATTGTTTCTTACACACAATGTTACACACAATGTTACACTAGGAAAGAGAACAGGAGATGAAATACACTTCCTGCTTGTAACGTCCTTCTGAGGTCAACTTGAAACAGCCCAGATGTCCAGTACAAACAGTATTCCCAGATAACACTTCCACTGAGTGTCTGAACTGGGGAAGTCAAAAGCCAGGCATAATGCTGTGAAAATATTCAGAGTCCTACCAGGATTATCAATCTAGAAAACTCAGTTGTTTACTTCTGGGGAGAAGAGATAATCGTGACCAGACTAGCAAGCAGCGGCTATCAATTCAATTCCCTCCAGATTTCAGCTTCTTGAGAACATATAGTGCCATTTTTCATGTGTTGTGCTACATTTTCTGATCATGGTTATAAGAGGAAAACTAGGGATGTGACTAATTACATGCAATGCAGCTGCACTGCTGCCAGCAGCGGTGTGTCTCACGGTGCGTCTCTTTCGGAAGGTTAAGCATTGCACCTGTACTACCATTACTGTACCTTAAACTTCACCTGGCAAAGTTGGCATTTTCTCCTCATTTAACTTCTCAAAAGTAACTTAGTTGCTGTACATAGTTTTGGCAAGTCATTTAGGACATCTACTTCGTGCATGACACAAGTCATTTTTCCAACAATTGTTTACAGACAGATTGTTTCACTTAATCACAATTCCAGTGGGTCAGAAGTTAACATGCACTAAGTTGACTGTGCCTTTAAACAACCTGGATAATTCCAGAAGATTATGTCATGGCTTTAGAAGCTTCTGATAGGCTAATTGACACCATTTGAGTCAATTGGAGGTGTACCTGTGGATGTATTTCAAGGCCTACCTTCAAACTCAGTGCCTCTCTGCTTGACATCATGGGAAAATCAAAATAAATCAGGCAAGACTTTAGGAAAAGTCTGGTTCATCCTTGGGAGCAATTTCCAAACACCTGAAGGTACCGCATTCATCTGTACAAACAATAGTACGCAAGTATAAACACCATGGGACCACGCAGCCGTCATACCGCTCAGGAAGGAGACGCGTTGTCTCCTAGAGATGAACGTACTTTGGTGCGAAATGTGCAAAAGGACCTTGTGAAGATGCTGGAGGAAACAGGTACAAAAGTATCTATATCCACAGTAAAACAAGTCTTATATCGACAAAACCTGAAAGGCTGCTCAGCAAGGATGAAGCCACTGCTGCAAAACCACCATAAAAAAAGCCAGACTACGGTTTGCAACTGCACATGGGGACATTTTGGAGAAATGTCCTCTGGTCTGATGAAACAAAAATAGAACTGTTTGGCCATCGTTATGTTTGGAGGAAAATGGGGGAGGCTTGCAAGCCAAAGAACACCATCCCAACCGTGAAGCACGGGGGTGGCAGCATCATGTTGTCTGTGTGCTTTGCTGCAGGAGGGACTGGTGCACTTCACAAAATAGATGGCACCATGAGGGAGGAAAATTACATGGATATATTGAAGCAACATCTCAAGACATCAGTCAGGAAGTTAAAGTTTGGTCGCAAATCTTCCAAATGGACAATGACCCCAAACACATACCTCCAAAGTTGTGGCAAAATGGCTTAAGGACAACAAAGTCAAGGTATTGGAGTGGCCATCACAAAGCCCTGACCTCAATCCCATAGAAAACTTGTGGGCAGAACTGAAAAAGCTTGTGCAAGCAAGGAGGCCTACAAACCTGACTCATTTACACCAGCTCTGTCAGGAGGAATGGGCCAAAATTCATCCAACTTATTGTGGGAAGCTTGTGGAAGGCTACTCGAAACATTTGACCCAAGTTAAACAATTTAATGGCAATGCTACCAAATACTAATTGAGTGTATGTAAATTTCTGACCCACTGGGAATGTGACGAAAAATAAAAGCTGAAATAAATAATTCTCTACTATTATTCTGACATTTCACATTCCTGAAATAAAGTGGTGAACCTAACTGACCTAAAACAGGGAGTTTACTAGGATTAAATGTCAGGAATTGTGAAAAACTGAGTTTAAATGTATTTGACTAAGGTGCAAATTTACGACCTCAACTGTAGGTATTTATAGTTGTCCACATATTCTAAGTCAGAACCGTCCAGAGTGGTGATGCTAGTCGGGCGGGCTGGTGCGAGCAGCAATCAGTTGAAGAGCATGCATTTCATTTTTCTAGCATTTAAGAGCAGTTGGAGGCCACGAAAGGAGTGTTGGATCAAAGAACCACCCGCAGCAAGGGCGACATCATTGATATATACAGAGAAAAGAGTCGGCCCAAGAATTGAATCCTGTGGCACCCACAGAGACTGCCAGAGGTCCGGACAACAGGCCCTCCGATTTGACACACCGAACTCTATCTGAGAAGTAGTTAGTGAACCAGGCGAGGCAGTCATTAGAGAAACCAAGGCTGTTGAGTCTGCCGATAAGAATACGGTGATTGACAGAGTCGAAAGCCTTGGCCAGGTCGATGAAGACGGCTGCACAGTATTGTCTTTTATCGATGGCGGTTATGATATCGTTTAGGACCTTGACCAGCTCGCAAACCAGATTGCATAGTGGAGAAGTTGCTGTTGCTGCAGGGGGTGCAGAGCTGTTGGCTGGGGTAGCAGGCTATCTCTATCGTAGATTGCAATTCCGCCCCCTTAAGCAGTTCTGTCGTGACGGAAAATTTTGTAATTGGGGATGGAAATTTCAGAATTTTTGGTGGCCTTCCTAAGCCAGGATTCAGACACGGCTAGGACATCAGGGTTGCCGGAGTGTGCTAAAGCAGTGAATAAAAGTAAACTTAGGGAGGAGGCTTCTGATGTTAACATGCACATCGACTCCCATTTGTAAGTGTCAACATTCGATTCCAAAAGGAATCGACTCTTAACATTCAGTATTTCTGGAATGGAGGAGACTAACAAGTTGCTGAAATTCCAAGAACACAAACATCTTTCATAGTGAGCTAGCGAGGGACGGGGAGAGAGAGGGGCACAGTATAGGCAGGTCAGCCACCAGGCAGACAGTCAGAACCGTGCACTAGGCCTATCTAATCAGCAATCAAAAAGTGTGTCTGGCAAATGGAATCTCACAACTTCTTGGCTTGCAAAGGCTCGCAACCTCAGTAAACCAGGGCCGGTCATCAATGACTAGGATAATAAGATGCATCACTTCGCTCTCACAGTATCTGCGCATGTGCACGGGTTCGCTTCACGCTGTTCAGTGTGGTAGCCAGAGCACCAAGACAGCGGAGAAGTTGAGCCTCACACGTCAACACTCTTAGTTGTTGAGGAATTGATCCACCATGCTGTTCACTTGCTACTTTTTTTTTTTTTTTATCTACAAAAACGTCGATTTTCAGTAAGGGATTTCTCTTAATGTTAAGGAGCCCAATTTGGTTAAAACGTTCACACCCAGTTACTGATATGAGCTTACTGTTCTGAATGGTTCACTACTAGGCCTACTCATATTACGGTCAGTCACCCGAGCAGACATGGCTGACATTCATAACATTCACTGAATCATTTACTCACACACACCCCAACTTCTGACAGCAAGTCAAGTCAGCAACTTGCTGCACATACTTCACTTAACTCGCTGAGTCGTCTGACTAAAAAGACTGAAGCTGCGTAGCAAGAAGCACAAAACCTCTCCCAATTTAAACCCATACAGACACACAGTAGGTGTCCTCAATCCACCGGTGGATGTCCTGAAAAATAAATCACTATCAACATTACGGGATCTAGCACTGTGCAGCTACTGATAAAATCTGATGCTGAAACAATGACAGCATCAGGCCCAATGCTTTACATTTCACCACTGGCTGGGTCATCTGCATACAGTACTAACCCCAGCCATCACACAGCTCTCCACTATTACATACAGTACTAACCCCAGCCATCACACAGCTCCCCACTATTACATACAGTACTAACCCCAACCATCAGACAGCTCTCCACTATTACATACAGTACTAACCCCAGCCATCACACAGCTCCCCTCCCCACTATTACTCAACAACTGGTGCACATCTGAAGTGTGCAGGGGTGTAGCATTGACTGTGGTCACTATGGAAACAGCCCACATTACCATGGAAACTGGGATAGCCTTTTACACCATTATGTAATAGTAGAGCAGCCCATCACAATACACCAGGTCTACTCCTTATGTTATTAACACCTTCCACACTTGTGAACTGGGAGTTGAAATCTATTTCATCATTGGGACTAGTAGTAGTAGTAGTAGTAGTAATAGTAGTAGGGACACACAGGTTGCCATATCAACATTTAAGTTCAAATACGCCATATGTTCTACTTCTAACTAATCAATTTGTTACAAATGCACTCTCATGGATGTAACAGCACCATTTGAAACCTGAGAACCTTCGGATGGAATCAAAGGAATGATTCAATCTGGGCCACATTCCAACATGGAATCCCTGGGGGAAACTAGCCAAAAGGCACTAGTATTGATTACAGTAAGACAGTTCTGTAGATATTCTGCAACAGTCCAGATGCGGTCCATAACTTATTCCATTCTCCAAGGCTCAGGCCTGCATCCTGCCATGTGGCAGTGATTAGAGCATAGAACGAGAGACAGAGAAAAGGGGAGATAGAGAGAAACGGACACAGAAAGAGAGAAGGGGAAAAAGAAAGAGAGAAGGGGAAAAAGAAAGAGAGAACATCAGGAGAGATCGAGGGTAGTTTTCAGCTCTACAGGTGGGCTTGGTAACAGGGAGGGTTGTTTCCAGCTCTACAGATGGGCTTGGTAACAGGGAGGGTCGTTTCCAGCTCTACAGATGGGCTTGGTAACAGGGAGGGTCGTTTCCAGCTCTACAGATGGGCTTGGTAACAGGGAGGGTCGTTTTCAGCTCTACAGATGGGCTTGGTAACAGGGAGGGTTGTTTTCAGCTCTACAGATGGGCTTGGTAACAGGGAGGGTTGTTTTCAGCTCTACAGATGGGCTTGGTAACAGGGAGGGTTGTTTTCAGCTCTACAGGTGGGCTTGGTAACAGGGAGGGTTGTTTTCAGCTCTACAGGTGGGCTTGGTAACAGGGAGGGTTGTTTTCAGCTCTACAGGTGGGCTTGGTAACAGGGAGGGTTGTTTTCAGCTCTACAGATGGGCTTGGTAACAGGGAGGGTTGTTTTCAGCTCTACAGATGGGCTTGGTAACAGGGAGGGTTGTTTTCAGCTCTACAGGTGGGCTTGGTAACAGGGAGGGTTGTTTTCAGCTCTACAGATGGGCTTGGTAACAGGGAGGGTTGTTTCCAGCTCTACAGGTGGGCTTGGTAACAGGGAGGGTTGTTTTCAGCTCTACAGATGGGCTTGGTAACAGGGAGGGTTGTTTCCAGCTCTACAGATGGGCTTGGTAACAGGGAGGGTTGTTTTCAGCTCTACAGGTGGGCTTGGTAACAGGGAGGGTTGTTTCCAGCTCTACAGGTGGGCTTGGTAACAGGGAGGGTTGTTTCCAGCTCTACAGGTGGGCTTGGTAACAGGGAGGGCTTGGTAACAGGGAGAGTCGTTTTCAGCTCTACAGATGGGCTTGGTAACAGGGAGGGCTTGGTAACAGGGAGGGTCGTTTTCAGCTCTACAGATGGGCTTGGTAACAGGGAGGGTCGTTTTCAGCTCTACAGACGGGCTTGGTAACAGGGAGGGTCGTTTCCAGCTCTACAGGTGGGCTTGGTAACAGGGAGGGTCGTTTTCAGCTCTACAGATGGGCTTGGTAACAGGGAGGGTCGTTTTCAGCTCTACAGATGGGCTTGGTAACAGGGAGGGTCGTTTTCAGCTCTACAGATGGGCTTGGTAACAGGGAGGGTTGTTTTCAGCTCTACAGATGGGCTTGGTAACAGGGAGGGCTTGGTAACAGGGAGGGTCGTTTTCAGCTCTACAGATGGGCTTGGTAACAGGGAGGGTAGTTTCCAGCTCTACAGGTGGGCTTGGTAACAGGGAGGGTCGTTTCCAGCTCTACAGGTGGGCTTGGTAACAGGGAGGGTCGTTTTCAGCTCTACAGATGGGCTTGGTAACAGGGAGGGTCGTTTTCAGCTCTACAGATGGGCTTGGTAACAGGGAGGGTCGTTTTCAGCTCTACAGATGGGCTTGGTAACAGGGAGGGTCGTTTTCAGCTCTACAGATGGGCTTGGTAACAGGGAGGGTCGTTTTCAGCTCTACAGATGGGCTTGGTAACAGGGAGGGTTGTTTTCAGCTCTACAGATGGGCTTGGTAACAGGGAGGGTCGTTTTCAGCTCTACAGATGGGCTTGGTAACAGGGAGGGTTGTTTTCAGCTCTACAGATGGGCTTGGTAACAGGGAGGGTTGTTTTCAGCTCTACAGATGGGCTTGGTAACAGGGAGGGTTGTTTTCAGCTCTACAGATGGGCTTGGTAACAGGGAGGGTTGTTTTCAGCTCTACAGATGGGCTTGGTAACAGGGAGGGTCGTTTTCAGCTCTACAGATGGGCTTGGTAACAGGGAGGGTCGTTTTCAGCTCTACAGGTGGGCTTGGTAACAGGGAGGGTTGTTTCCAGCTTTAGGATTGGCTTGGTAACAGGGAGAGCTTGGTAACAGGGAGAGTTGTTTCCAGCTTTAGGATTGGCAACAGGGAGGGCTTGGTAACAGGGAGGGCATGGTAACAGGGAGGGCATGGTAACAGGGAGGGCATGGTAACAGGGAGGGGTCCATTACAATGAGATGAACGTGACTTTAGATCTCCAATAATAATAATAATAGAGAACTTAACGAAATAGCAAAGTATTTCAGTTAGCTTTTCAGCTCATTTCAGCTAACTCATTCATGTTATGTACACCCACTGTGCACCTCATTAGTCATATTTGAGGGGACATAGTTGGCTTGGCTGACTACGCATATATTTAATATGTCTACGCTGCGTTCGATCAGAGCAGGAAGTTCTGTTGAAAAGGCCTTTTCATCAATTCTAGTTCATATCCTAGGTCAGAAAAAGAGACAAAACAAGGATAAAGACTACTTGAGTTAGCTCCAAAAATATGCCAGTCATATTTAGTGAATGGATTTTGCCATGAGAAGAAACAGATACTTGGTTTCAACCCCCCCCTCCTCCTCTTGAGTGTGTCACCCTCTCACATCATGGGAAGTGCACTTAGGCTGAATGCCTAAGTCAGTCTGATTTCAACTCTGCAGTGTATGCCTGTCACAGCTGGAATCCATAATACTCCTACCAATGGGATGTAGGAAACCACTGCTGCCTGAGCCTCAGACAACTAACTACTACTAATGTTTCTGGACTGCGGACAGAAGAATGCATTAGAGATACTCTTGTTGCTCATTTAAATGTAATGTTATGGGCACTATTCCTGAGTTTGATTCTGTGTGTATATGGCAAAACCTAGTAAGCTGAAATAATGCACAAATTCAAACGGCACATTACCGCAAACATCTTGCTTGTTTTTTGACTTCTTAGAAACCTCGTAACAAGTTTTGATTGAATACGACTCCAAGTGATGTTATTTAACCAGAATTCATGAAAAAAATACATAAATATTTATAATCCACTGTGCCCTGATAATACAACTCTGATATAAAAACGCCATTTCTCCGGGGCTTGAAATCAACTCTTAGGACTAGAGTTAGACGCCATTTCATGTTATTGGAGTTAGAAGTCCACATATCAACATTGGTTTGTTTTGGACAGATGATAATGCTTAGATGAACCCCCATCAGTGCCATGAAGCGTCATCAGTCTGGTCTTAACCAATATGTTCAACAGGTGGATTGTCCTTGACCTGGGTCTTGGGGATCACATGACTGTTAGCTGGAAGAGGACGAGCAGCATTTCTTCTAATTCATTACCTTGCATTTCCACTGGAAAAATCTGTAATTTTTAAATGGAAAGAGGCGAGGTGAGGAGTCTATGATCGTTTTTGGCGACGTGATTTGTTAGTACAAAGTAGTATCTCGTGAAAACATACTGTTTGAGTGCTTCACTATAGAAGGAGAAAGGAAGGCACTTAAAAATCTTGTCCATTTCAACTATGCTTGATTCAGATTGGCCCAGTAGTGTGAAAAGGCGTCTTCAAACAGGACTTGCTGCTGGCTGCTACAGCACATGAAAGTAGTGCCTGGGTTACACAGATGGCAGTGTTATCATTATGCAAGACTGAGACGCATCCCAAATGGCACCCTATTCACAATGTACTAGTGCACTACTTTGGAACGGGGACCATAGGTGCACTGATTATGTAAGGAATGGGTTGCCATTTGGGACACAGCCTCAGCAGGAGGTGACTGTGTTTAGCGGCTGTGAATATGGCCCCAAATCATCATCGTAATAATGTATTCCTGAAATGTAATCCATAGAGGTCCTTTGAGGGACAGAAGGATATTTTACATTTGCACACAAAATTATTATTGAGAAATAATGACCTAAAGTCACACTGGATAAGAGTGTTTTCGAAATGACAAAATGTAAACGCAGGCTAAATGTTGTGACTCCTGGACCTTACCAAGGCCTCCTCATAACTACGGTCGTAGTAACGTCTAAAGCTGACACTGTTGTCATGGAAATGTTGTTTTCTGAGTGTTGTGTTGAGGGGACAGGGGTTGGGGAGGGAGGGTCCTCAAGGCTTTATCTGGGTGTGGGAGATCACTGTCTAACAACAGTACTGAGAAGAAACCCTGCTTAGGGAGTTTGAGGAGATTAGTTTGAGCAAGGTGAGGCACAGAACTTCTCATTTTGACCACATTATTGATGCAAGATGATTTGTAGATCAGCGATTCTGTGCGGCCTGAATGCAATGTAGACCCACGCACACCGTCTTACATAGCTCTAGTATCATCTGCGATGCACATACGTAGACTCAGGGTCAGTGAAAACTATAGAAGAAACTAGGCAAAGCAGTGGACTAGTGACAAAGCTCCAGGACATTAGTGCCACTGGGCTGGTTCGTGACGTTTTCCTGGTAACATTGTCAATATTAACCTAGGTAGTCAAATACATTTTTTAGAACTTCCTCAGAAAACATTGTTTCTTATGTCTAACACAATATACACGCTATGCAGTGCACTGACAAATCTGTTTACACACCCGAAACAGTGCCAAATATTTACACTCTGAGAAAGGAAGGAAAGAGAGTGAGAAATAAAAGATTTGAAATGAGGAACACATTTTCATCATCTGCACTGGGGTCAAGGGTGTGGGTGGGTCTAGTAGGCCTAAAACCAACACAGACTTCAAAAACGTGTTAGTGTGTGTGTGTTTGGTACTGCTAGCGTCACTCCAATGGGTGTTCCTCTCATTCCACCAGAATAACGAAATCCAGGGAGTTACCCCTCCACAGTTATCTCTACAGGGCTTCTAGCCTAGTCCTTCTCTACTAATCCTCACAGAGGGAAAGAGAGAGAGGAGGGGGAGGGGAATTAGACTACAGCCCACTGACTGACTGGAAAATGTACAGTATCTACAGCTAGTAGACTAGAGAAGCAACATCTTAATGGAATCTGCTCTCCGATGTTGTCCGAAAAACCAACATATATATGACAGCCAGAGATTATTACACACTGTAGCAAAACGCTTTCCAACAGACCATGAAAACAAGTGTTTCTTCCACAGCCATCAATGTTCATCCTCTGCTCTTATCAAGGCTTTCACTGCGTGGACATGGGATGATACAGACAATGTACAGAGAAAGACTAGGAATTCATCAAGCTATTTTTCACAGAGCTTCCTTATCCTTTGGCTTGTTGAAGATGTGTTCTGGATTGGCATCATTAGGAAAGAGTATTCCAACGGTCTCTTGGGAGATTGGAAGATTGCTCAAATAGACAATGAAATGGTGGGATGTTTAAATGAAATACTTAATTATTATTACTACAGTACACAAGGAAATCTACATGCATGAAGTTATACATGGTTGAGTAAGGCATACAATAGCAACACACACTAGCATAGCTCAGTGGCTGGCTATTATCAGAGACTATTTCTTCATTTCCTGTCCCATTCAGGCCTACAGTACGCAAAGTAAGCTACCAGTCACTAGAGGGACAAACACATTTCCTAATAACATTGCATAATAGATAATACTGCACCGTATATTGTTATGATAGTGCATGTTTACTGTTATGTATCTAATTCAACCTAAACTCAGCTTCCTATCCTGCAGGCTGTGCAAAATACACAAATCAACAGCCTACTAAAATGTGGCCTTGGAGCCTCACTCCTGCGATTGAAGGAGACGGGTGTGTGGGGGGGACCAAGTAATACATGCTGTTTTTGTTGTTTTTACTAACCTTCGAAGGCCAACAAAACGATGTACTGTTTGATACTAGTGCTACAGTTGAATAAAACATGAAATCATATGTCGCACACGCTCCTCTGCAGAGTCCACTGGCGACGCGCAGTCAATAATGGAAACATTATAGATTTCTACATATTGTACAAAGAGAAACGACATTAACGTCTGAATAATTACATGGTCTCGCGCTAGCCGGAGCTTACTACTACGAAACAACATTATCCGTTTTAACTTACCCTCGTTTAGCTGAAATATGATTGAAAAGACAGCACCTTCTAGTAGAAAGCGAGCGTACTATTTTCAGTATTTTTATCCGCTACCCTGCTGCTTTGAAAGAGGTTTGCTTCTGCTTGTAGGTCCTGCGATGCTCCGCCCACCAACGCCCTCTCACTTGGGTGCGGCAAAGCGGTGAATGCTGGTGCGCACCATTGGTTGTGCTCAAAATCCATTCCGGTACATGAAAGCAACGACGAACCTGGTTGGAGGTTGTACTGAGAGAGTACGATTAGACTAAACCGGGATAAACCGGGCTATGGCCCGTCACATCACCGGGCAAAAGTGGTGAAGGAGGAGCGCCGTCTCAAATTGAGCATCACCGGGCCATAATGTCAACAAAATAGTATGATGAATCGTTTAGAAGCATAAACTATTAATTTTTAAATAGCCTAGGGCCTAAGCCTATGTTACAATTTTCAAAGTAGTTTTCCTTAGGAGGATTCTGATTCTGAAGGCAGTTAAAGCGATACATGCATTTTGAGCAAACATTTTTGCAAGTGAAAACACTGAATCCTTACTAATTATTCCACGTGCTTGACATATGTCACTCGTTTTCAGCCGACTTCAACGTCTGCTTTGATGGGGGCACCCGGGAGGCAGCCCGATTTCAAAACGAATGAAATCAACGCTAATCCGGTTAAACCGGGGCATGCCCGGGATATTAATCGAATTCCGTCACTTATAAGAACGTATGATGAAACCAAACAATTTGTTTTTTAGTGTCATCACCAGTGGTGGAAAAATAACCCAATTGTCATATCTGAGTAAAAGTAAAGATACCTTAATAGAAAATTACTCAAGTAAAAGTGAAAGTCACCCAGTAAAATACTACTTGAGTAAAAGTCTAAAAGTATTTGGTTTTAAATATACCTAAGTATCAAAATTAAATTAAATTGCAAAAATATTTATTTATTTTTATTAATTTAATCTTTATTTAACTAGGCAAGTCAGTTAAGAACAAATTCTTATTTTCAATGACGGCCTAGGAACAGTGGGTTAACTGCCTTGTTCAGGGGCAGAACGACAGAAAGGCAAAAGGCCTCCTCCGGGGACGGGGCCTGGGATAAAAAGAAAACGGGAAAAAACAATATAAATATAGGACAAGAGAGACAACACAACACTACATAAAGAGAGAACTAAGACAACAACATAGCAATGCAGCAACACATGACAACATAGCATGGTAGCAACACAACATAACAACATGGTAGCAACACAAAACATGGTGCAAACATTATTGGGCACAGACAACAGCACAAAGGGCAAGAAGGTAGAGACAACATTACATCACACAAAGCAGCCACAACTGTCAGTAAGAGTGTCCATGATTGAGTCTTTGAATGAAGAGATTGAGATAAAACTGTCCAGTTTGAGTGTTTGTTGCAGCTCGTTCCAGTCGCTAGCTGCAGCGAACTGAAAAGACGAGCGATCCAGGGATGTGTGTGCTTTGGGGACCTTTAACAGAATGTGAATGGCAGAACGGGTGTTGTATGTGGAGGACGAGGGCTTCAGTAGATATCTCAGATAGGGGGGAGTGGCCTAAGAGGGTTTTATAAATAAGCATCAACCAGTGGGTCTTGCGACAGGTATACAGAGATGACCAGTTTACAGAGGAGTATAGAGTGCAGTGATATGTCCTATAAGGAGCATTGATAGGAAATCGGATGGCCGAATGTTAAAGCTGAGTATAAGACTGTATCATCTGCATATAAATGGATGAGAGAGCTTCCTACTGTCTGAGCTATGTTGTTGATTCAAATTGAAAAGAGCGTGGGGCCTAGGACCGAGCCTTGGGGTACTCCCTTGGTGACAGGCAGTGGCTGAGACAGCAGATTTTCTGACTTTATACACTGCACTCTTTGAAAGAGGTAGTTAGCAAACCAGCACAAAGACCCCTCAGAGACACCAATACTCCTTAGCCGGCCCACACGAATGGAATGTTCTACCGTATCAAAAGCTTTGGCCAAGTCAATAAAAATAGCAGCACAATATTGCTTAGAATCAAGGGCAATGGTGACATCATTCAGGACCTTTGAGGTTGCAGTGACACATCCATAACCCGAGAGGAAACCAGATTGCATACCCGAGAGAATACTATAGACATCAAGAAAGCCAGTCAGTTGATTATTGACAAGTTTTTCCAACACTATTGATAAACAGGGCAAAATAGAAATAGGCCTGTAACAAAGTAAAAAAGGACGAACAGTGGCTGCCTTCCAAGCAATGGGAACCTCCCCAGAAAGGAGAGACAGGTTAAAAAGGTTGGAGATAGGCTTGGCGATGATAAGTACAGCAACCTTAAAGAAGAAAGGGTCTAAACCATCTGACCCAGATGGTTTTTTGGGGTCAAGTTTAAGGAGCTCCTTTAGCACCTCGGACTCAGTGACTGCCTGCAGGGAGAAACTTTGTAGCGGGGCAGGGGAAAAAGAGGGAGAAGCATCGAGGATAGTCGCATTAGAAGGGGTGGGAGATGAGGAAATGTTGGACGGGCAAGAAGGCATGGCTGAGTCAAATAGGAATCCTGACTTAATGAAGTGGTGATTAAAGAGCTCAGCCATCATTCTTCTTGTCAGTAACAACCACATCCTCAACATTAAGGGACATGGGCAGCTGTGAGGAGGAGGGTTTATTCTCCAGGTCTTTAACTGTTTTCCAGAACATCTTGGGGTTAGATCCACAGAGAGAGACTACTGCTCCTTAAGGGAACTACCTTTGGCCTTCCGGATAGCCTGAGTGCATTTATTTCTCATTTGTCTGAACGAGAGCCAGTCAGCCTGAGTATGTGTGTGCTGAGCCTTCGCCAAATGCAATTCTTGAGGTGGAGTAACTCTGCAAGATCACGGTCGAACCAGGGGCTGAACCTGTTTTTCATTCTCATTTTCTTTATGGGGGAGTGTTTGTTAACAATACCACTGAAAATATTTTTTAAAAGGTCCAAGCGTCTTCGACAGAAGGATCAAGCTGATTCTATACCATTTTACAGAGGCCAGTTCATAAAGGAAGGCTTTCTCATTAAAGTTTTTTAGCAAGCGTCTATGACAAATCAAGACAGGTCGTTTCACTGAGTAGCCATTATGAACACAGGCTGTAAAACAGTGATCACTAAGGTCATTACAGAAAACACCAGACTGATACCTATCAGGATTATTTGTGAGGTTAACATCAAGGAGAGTAGCCTTTTCTGGGTGTTTGGAGTCATACCTTGTGGGGTTGGAAATAATCTGAGAAAGATTTAGGGAGTCCCATTGCTTTAGGACTTGGTCAGATGGTTTAAGCATGTCCCAGTTTAGGTCACCTAGCAGGACAAATTCAGACTTAGTGTAAGGGGCCAGGAGAGAGCTTAGGGCAGATAGGGTATAGGCTAGTGCTGATGGAGGACGATAGCACCCAGCAACAGTCAACAAAGAGCCATTTGAAAGTGTAATACTTAAAACCAGCAAATCAAATTGTTTGGGGACAGACTTGGTGGAGACAACCGAGCACTGAAGGTGATCCTAGGTAAAGATTGATCCTAGGTAAAGGTTATAACCAGAAAGGTTAACATCAGTATTCAAAACACTCTTCCTTAACCACGTCTCAGAAATGACCAACACATCTGGATTGGAGCTGTGAAGCCATACTTTCAATTGATCCATTTTAGGTAATAAACTTCTAGTGTTAACGTGTAGAAAACCCAGGCTTTTACGAGAGCAGAAATCAGTGAAGCAGATATCAGAGCACAAGTCAGAATTGGGTCTAGCAACAGCAGATGGGCAAATGTACATGCACATTTCCAGATATCATCAACAGTAATACAATCAAGGCACGGCACAGTACAGGGAGAGCTCTGCAGTGCTGATTTATGACATCTGACTGTGCATCAGATGGCAACAAGATCATATTGTACAGCAATTTCATCAGGTAACATGAATACAAAGCCGGCGAGACGTGGTTAGAATAGGATGGGAGGCCAAAAGTCTGTGTAACCAATATAGAGTCAGAGTCCCGAGAGTGGGAATGAACATAGTCTGTCCCACAGTTGGGTAAAGGACGTTTGTAGTCAACAAAGTAAGCAGGAGCCATGAGGCAAATATATATAACTACTTGGGGCTAGCCATTGTAAGTTCAGAGTCACTCGCCCCAACAGTGCCTGTGTGTTGGAGGCGAGCGAAAGCTCGGGAGAGAGGGGTGAGTTTGGTGGGGGTACCTGTACCAGACAGGGGGAGACAGGCCAGGGCAGACGGTGAACAGATCACCAGGTGGAATCCAAGCAGCAGTGCAGCAGGCAACGGGAGTAGGTGTCACACCCACTTGGGAGAAGATTTTATTTCTGGAGGCAGATTTCTTGCAGAGAATGCCAGTGAATGGTCTCTGAACAGCAGGAGGGGGCTTCAGAGGACTGAATGGTCTCTGAACAGCAGGAGGGGGCTTCAGAGGATGCTTCAAAGACTCCTGACACTTGCTGGACCCAAAGACATCGACACATTTTACTTCACACCTTAATGCTAATTGCATTTGTATCTGGTCTGTTCTTGCATGCCTGGGAGCCTTAACTCAGCATTCAGTCCCAATAAAATATATCATTGTAATGTACTTTATTTAAAAAAATATATATATATTCTTGTCTTTCAAAACAGCATCAGACCAAACACAACTCACTCAGTTCCAGGTTGGATGGTGTCCTCGGGTCTCTGCTGTTTGTTTGCCCAGAGCACCCTCCGTATAGCTTGGAAAAATAAAACCTTGGAAGCAGGAATCTCTCCGGTTGATGTTGGTCAAAATGAGGTTGTAGGTTTGGAGTTTTGATCTGGAGCGAAGGCCATGCTGTGGACCTGCCGGAAAATCCAAGTTTATCTAACTCCAAATCTATCCTTTTGTAAAAAACATGTTGAAACATGTGAGAGCACACATGCAGCTGTGTCTCTCTCTCTGTATGATCAGGACTATACTTAAGTATAAAAAGTTAAAGTAAAGGTATAAATAATTAAGCAAACCAGGCTGCACCATTTCTTGTTTTTTAAATTTACGGATAGCCAGGGGCACACTTCAACACATTTCTTTAATTATTTGTTATTCTTATCTCTTACTTTTTGGGGGGTATTTTCTTAAAACTGCATTGCTGGTTAAGGGCTCGTAAGTAAGCATTTCACCGTAAGGTCTACCTACACCTGTTGTATTCAGCGCATGTGACAAATAGAATTTTATTTTATTTGAAACATCATTTACAAATGAAGTATTTGTGTTTAGTGAGTCTGCCAGATCAGAGGATAGATGTTGTGGTTGCAGCAGCTGCAGAGAAGTACTTGGGTGTACATGATTTTATTGCAGAAGAGTTACAGGATGTTTTGTACCATAGTGTTCCGTCCTCCCAAGCTGTTGGCCTGATGCAGGATCAGATGGGGCCAATGTAGTGGAATATTTTTTTCATTACTTTTTGAACCTTTATTTAACTAGGCTAGTCAGTTAAGAACAAATTCTTATTTACAATGATGGGCTACCGGGGAACAGTGGGGTAACTGCCTTGTTCGGGGGCAAAATGACAGATTTTTACCTTGTCAGCTCCGGGATTCGATCCAGCAACCTTTCGGTTACTGGCCTACCGCCCCAATAGTGATGAGGTTTTTTAATGGGTGTAGGGTTAGTTGGTAGGGTAATATTTTCTTCACAAAGTGTTAATGAATTCAAACTACAGAGTAGTAGGCTGATACACAGCCAATACAGTAGGAGGCAGCATGCACCTATAGCATTTGTTTGCAGACATAATACATAAGAAGAAGAAGTAGGGACGTCCCAAGGATCCCTGATAGCATGGATAATTCGGAAATGTCGTCATTTCAGTAGTCGTCTGCGCACAATATCGAAACACTTCCACTGTGGAACGTCCATTCGCTTTTATCCAGTAGGAAAAATCATCATATTTTCAGATTTAGGTAAGCACCAAAAGCTCTTTGAATAGCTATTTACAAAGTTTCTAGATATATCAAACGTATGGCATTATTGTAGGCTAACATTACTCTTAAAGTTGAGGAATGTACGTAGCTAGCTTAGTGGCTAGCTTGCTAGCGTTAGCACGATGAACATGTTTATTGCCAATTTCTTGATCAAATTAGGAGGATGACGAGTGTTTTAATTTATAGGACTTCCAAAAATATAGCAGTCCTCATTGCTAAGCAGTCTGCCGTGTAGTAGGTTATGGGGACAAAATGAAACTTTGGTTTTGGTGTTAGGCAGGACAAATCCGTTTTGCATATTTTTGGTATAACATCAAAATCAATCAATCGCAGTACGTTTTTGGAATAATTCAGCAGTTTTTTTTACCTGATTAAGTACAATACCATTGGAATTAATGTTACCATCTAAAACTTTTTCATAAATACAAATATTTTACTGTCAGCTGTTTGAAGCTGGTGTACCGAAAGTAAGCAACGCAAAAACGAAACTTGACAACGAGAAGCATAGAAATAGCGCACTTAGAACAGATCCACAGCTTCATAGACTTGCTTTCAATGAGAAAGAAATGTCTTATAGATCTGTCAATGTGAATTTTGTCGGGTCGCCCAAAAAGTTACCTTTGCCAATTGTGTGCAACTGCAGCCCGCCTTGAGCATCCCCTACGTTCCTTCATGAACACCCCCCCTCGATCACTTTTTGGTGATGCGGGTCAAAAGGGAAATAAAAGTATTATCTTTTTTTTTTGCCCCCTCCCTCCTTGCTAGCACATGTCTTGGGTATTCTCCCTTGAATATTTTCTTAAGTTAGATGGGGAGGGGCGGTGAACAGCAATCTTCAAGTCTGTCCACAGATTTGGGCATTGGCTGACTTCCACATTCTTGTTCTGAAGCCATTCCAAATAAAACATGTATTTGTCACATTCTTTGTAAACAACAGTGAAATGCTTTGTCATTATGGGGTATTGTGTGTAGATTGAGGATTTTTTATTTGAAATGTAACAAAATGTGTAAAAGTCAAGGGGTCTGAATACTTTCCGAATACACTGTGGAAGAGAGCTTTCGACACACCCACTCCCTTTCGACACGCCCACTCTTTTTGACACGCCCAATCCTTTCTTTTCGACACGCCCACTCACCCATACTCCAGTCGCCATACTGGGATGCAGCTACTCCCTTATCATTCGGAAAAGTGAAAACATACCTGTGAGAGGGGTTGCCCTGGTACCAAGTAATTGTAGGTTTTTGTACCCAATACCAATCGGTGAGTTAATTTGACCATGGGGAAAAAGAGCTACTGGGTAAATACTGCAATGCAGGTTGGATTGAATTGAGCCCATAATCTTCATTCTCAAGGTGATGATTGCACTTTTCTCCCCAACACAATAAATGTGAGTCCACATTTCAAAGGTTTGCCCTTCCACCGCAAGTGCCAATAGATGTTAGGAACTTGGCGGCATACCACTGTGAGCTAACTGTCTAGAGCTGTATTTGCGTGCGGTGCACTTTAAAAAATGTTTTATCGTAGCATGCCAGTGGACTTCTGGTAAAGAAAAGCTTTAGTGAGGAAAGTGATGGGATCAGGTACAACTATGTTTAGCCTCCCTCAAAATGAATATTTATGAGCAATTCCTCCCACCCACAACTTCTCCCCTGAATGTGTATTTTATTTGAAGGAGTTGAAACAAACCCTACCTCTTCAGAGTATCTTAAATAACTTGGAATAACTTATACGTGGTTGGTTAGATGAACTTCTATAATGCTATCTAATAATTTGGCTATGTAAACATTTATTTGAATGTGAATTTCACAGTCTGAAATAATGGTTGCCTACCATTTTGGCTTTATATTGGAGATCTGTCTCCTTTCACGTAAAAGGGTGTGTTCTGATGTAATTTATATAACATGCTACTGTACAGCCACTGCATTCAAATGTTTTATTTATGTAACCTTTATTTAACTAGGCACGTCAGTTAAGAACAAATTCTTATTTACAATGATGGCCAAACCCGGACGACGCTGGGCCAATTGTGCGCCGCCCTATGGGACTCCCAATCACGGCCGGTTGTATACAGCCTGTTTTCGAACCAGGGTGTCTGTAGTGACGCCTCAAACACTGAGATGCAGTGCCTTAGTCCGCTGCGCCACTCTGGAGCCGAGCTGAATTTAGGCGCTTATCAGTGTCCAAATCTGCCATTTTCAAACCGGGGTATAAGTGTAAAGGGTTAAGAAACGCTTTACGCCCCTGGGTGTGTAAAGCTCTCCAGCTTGTAGTCCTAAAAAAAGGAAATGAGTTAGCATTTTCTACCTCTGGAACGTTGGCCATTCATATGGGTGAAATTAACTGGGTTTTGGGATATACGCTGAAAAGGGGTCTGAGGTTACAGGCGTCTGCATACAGGTTCGGTTTACTCCAAGCAGAACTCAGCTAGGCAACGCCAATGTCTGTGCTCGCATAATCCATAAAGACCTTCGCTTGAAAAACTAGAGAAAAGTGGCAATATTACTGTTTTGTCCTTCTTGAGCCACCGTAGTAACAGCATAGCCAGTAACACTTCCTTAAAATAGTTAAAATTAATCTAAGATAAAAATCTGTTATTTTTTCGTTTTTGCTCAGGAGGTCTTAGTCGCACAATTTCCCATCTAGCTAAGATGTTTGGTGCAGTACTTCAAGTGAAAAAATGTGCATAAACTACTAATGTACTGCAGACAGTAGGACCTAGCTGCACTGCAGACAGTAGGACCTAGCTGCACTGCAGACAGTAGGACCTAGCTGCGCTGCAGACAGTAGGACCTAGCTGCGCTGCAGACAGTAGGACCTAGCTGCGCTGCAGACAGTAGGACCTAGCTGCGCTGCAGACAGTAGGACCTAGCTGCGCTGCAGACAGTAGGACCTAGCTGCGCTGCAGACAGTAGGACCTAGCTGCGCTGCAGACAGACAGTAGGACCTAGCTGCGCTGCAGACAGACAGTAGGACATAGCTGCGCTCTCTCTTCTCTTTCGTTGAATGACACAACTTAATTGAAGAATCTCATCTGTAGTTCCCTCCCTTAATGTTGACCAATCACAGAAGAAACAGCGTATACTTCGGCTACCAATCTTAATGTTGCCTCAACATTTTTTTTTTGTCTGAACAGCTGGGGAAAAAACCTGTGGAACATCAGAACAAACAAAAACATCACAAAATGTCATCATAATACATGATGAAAATAATACAATAATACATGATACCGGTTACTTCCGGCGCCGAAAAGAGATGGCCGCCTCGCTTCGCGTTCCTTGGAAAATATGCAGTTTTTTGTTTTTTTATGTGTTATTTCTTACATCGGTACCCCAGGTAATCTTAGGTTTCATTACATACAGTCGGGAGGAACTACTGAATATACGATTAACGTCAACTCATCATCGTTCCTACCAGGAATATGACTTTCCCGAAACGGATCCAGTGTTTTGCCTTCCACCCAATACAATGGATCTGATCCCAGCCGGCGACCCTGTGCGACGCCGAAAAAGGGGCAAACGAGGCGGTCTCGTGGTCAGGCTTCGGAGACGGGCACATCGCGCTCCACTCCCTAGCATACTACTCGCCAATGTCCAGTCTCTTGACAATAAGGTTGATGAAATCCGAGCACGGGTAGCATTCCAGAGAGACATCAGGGATTGCAACATGCTCTGCTTCACGGAAACATGGCTAACTCAAGGGACGCTAACGGAGTCGGTGCAGCCAGCTGGTTTCTTCATGCATCGCGCCGACAGAAACAAACATCTTTCCGGTAAGAAGAGGGGCGGGGGGGTATGCCTTATGATTAACGAGAAGTGGTGTGATCATCATAACAACACACAGGAACTCAAGTCAAGTCATCAAATGTCGACCGCATTATCTACCAAGGGAATTCTCTTCAATCATAATCACAGCCGTATATATTCCCCCCCAAGCAGACACATCGATGGCCCTGAACGAACTTTATCTGACTCTTTGTAAACTGGAAACCACACACCCTGAGGCTGCATTCATCGTAGCTGGGGATTTTAACAAGGCTAATCTAAAAACAAAACTCCCTAAATTCTATCAGCATATCGATTGTGCTACCAGGGCTGGAAAAACCCTAGATCATTGTTATACTAATTTCCGCGACGCATATAAGGCCCTCCCCCGCCCCACTTTCGGAAAAG
>NC_092086.1:109607749-109622749 GCF_045679555.1 Salvelinus alpinus
GCTCCAGTCATCTCAGTAAGGAGAGAGACGACAGTCTGTGCTCCAGTCATCTCAGTAAGGAGAGAGACGACAGTCTGTGCTCCAGTCATCTCAGTAAGGAGAGAGACGACAGTCTGTGCTCCAGTCATCTCAGTAAGGAGAGAGACGACAGTCTGTGCTCCAGTCATCTCAGTAAGGAGAGAGACGACAGTCTGTGCTCCAGTCATCTCAGTAAGGAGAGAGACGACAGTCTGTGCTCCAGTCATCTCAGTAAGGAGAGAGACGACAGTCTGTGCTCCAGTCATCTCAGTAAGGAGAGAGACGACAGTCTGTGCTCCAGTCATCTCAGTAAGGGGAGAGACGACAGTCTGTGCTCCAGTCATCTCAGTAAGGAGAGAGACGACAGTCTGTGCTCCAGTCATCTCAGTAAGGAGAGAGACGACAGTCTGTGCTCCAGTCATCTCAGTAAGGAGAGAGACGACAGTCTGTGCTCCAGTCATCTCAGTAAGGAGAGAGACGACAGTCTGTGCTCCAGTCATCTCAGTAAGGAGAGAGACGACAGTCTGTGTTCCAGTCATCTCAGTAAGGAGAGAGACGACAGTCTGTGCTCCAGTCATCTCAGTAAGGAGAGAGACGACAGTCTGTGTTCCAGTCATCTCAGTAAGGAGAGAGACGACAGTCTGTGCTCCAGTCATCTCAGTAAGGAGAGAGACGACAGTCTGTGCTCCAGTCATCTCAGTAAGGAGAGAGACGACAGTCTGTGCTCCAGTCATCTCAGTAAGGAGAGAGACGACAGTCTGTGCTCCAGTCATCTCAGTAAGGAGAGAGACGACAGTCTGTGTTCCAGTCATCTCAGTAAGGAGAGAGACGACAGTCTGTGTTCCAGTCATCTCAGTAAGGAGAGAGACGAAGTCTGTGCTCCAGTCATCTCAGTAAGGAGAGAGACGACAGTCTGTGCTCCAGTCATCTCAGTAAGGAGAGAGACGACAGTCTGTGCTCCAGTCATCTCAGTAAGGAGAGAGACGACAGTCTGTGTTCCAGTCATCTCAGTAAGGAGAGAGACGACAGTCTGTGCTCCAGTCATCTCAGTAAGGAGAGAGACGGCAGTCTGTGCTCCAGTCATCTCAGTAAGGAGAGAGACGACAGTCTGTGCTCCAGTCATCTCAGTAAGGAGAGAGACGACAGTCTGTGCTCCAGTCATCTCAGTAAGGAGAGAGACGACAGTCTGTGCTCCAGTCATCTCAGTAAGGAGAGAGACGACAGTCTGTGCTCCAGTCATCTCAGTAAGGAGAGAGACGACAGTCTGTGCTCCAGTCATCTCAGTAAGGAGAGAGACGACAGTCTGTGCTCCAGTCATCTCAGTAAGGAGAGAGACGACAGTCTGTGTTCCAGTCATCTCAGTAAGGAGAGAGACGACAGTCTGTGTTCCAGTCATCTCAGTAAGGAGAGAGACGACAGTCTGTGCTCCAGTCATCTCAGTAAGGAGAGAGACGACAGTCTGTGTTCCAGTCATCTCAGTAAGGAGAGAGACGACAGTCTGTGCTCCAGTCATCTCAGTAAGGAGAGAGACGACAGTCTGTGCTCCAGTCATCTCAGTAAGGAGAGAGACGACAGTCTGTGTTCCAGTCATCTCAGTAAGGGGAGAGACGACAGTCTGTGCTCCAGTCATCTCAGTAAGGAGAGAGACGACAGTCTGTGCTCCAGTCATCTCAGTAAGGAGAGAGACGACAGTCTGTGCTCCAGTCATCTCAGTAAGGGGAGAGACGACAGTCTGTGCTCCAGTCATCTCAGTAAGGAGAGAGACGACAGTCTGTGCTCCAGTCATCTCAGTAAGGAGAGAGACGACAGTCTGTGCTCCAGTCATCTCAGTAAGGAGAGAGACGACAGTCTGTGCTCCAGTCATCTCAGTAAGGGGAGAGACGACAGTCTGTGCTCCAGTCATCTCAGTAAGGAGAGAGACGACAGTCTGTGCTCCAGTCATCTCAGTAAGGAGAGAGACGACAGTCTGTGCTCCAGTCATCTCAGTAAGGGGAGAGACGACAGTCTGTGCTCCAGTCATCTCAGTAAGGAGAGAGACGACAGTCTGTGCTCCAGTCATCTCAGTAAGGAGAGAGACGACAGTCTGTGCTCCAGTCATCTCAGTAAGGAGAGAGACGACAGTCTGTGCTCCAGTCATCTCAGTAAGGAGAGAGACGACAGTCTGTGCTCCAGTCATCTCAGTAAGGAGAGAGACGACAGTCTGTGTTCCAGTCATCTCAGTAAGGAGAGAGACGACAGTCTGTGTTCCAGTCATCTCAGTAAGGAGAGAGACGACAGTCTGTGTTCCAGTCATCTCAGTAAGGAGAGAGACGACAGTCTGTGTTCCAGTCATCTCAGTAAGGAGAGAGACGACAGTCTGTGCTCCAGTCATCTCAGTAAGGAGAGAGACGACAGTCTGTGCTCCAGTCATCTCAGTAAGGAGAGAGACGACAGTCTGTGCTCCAGTCATCTCAGTAAGGAGAGAGACGACAGTCTGTGCTCCAGTCATCTCAGTAAGGAGAGAGACGACAGTCTGTGCTCCAGTCATCTCAGTAAGGAGAGAGACGACAGTCTGTGCTCCAGTCATCTCAGTAAGGAGAGAGACGACAGTCTGTGCTCCAGTCATCTCAGTAAGGAGAGAGACGACAGTCTGTGCTCCAGTCATCTCAGTAAGGAGAGAGACGACAGTCTGTGCTCCAGTCATCTCAGTAAGGAGAGAGACGACAGTCTGTGCTCCAGTCATCTCAGTAAGGAGAGAGACGACAGTCTGTGCTCCAGTCATCTCAGTAAGGAGAGAGACGACAGTCTGTGCTCCAGTCATCTCAGTAAGGAGAGAGACGACAGTCTGTGTTCCAGTCATCTCAGTAAGGAGAGAGACGACAGTCTGTGTTCCAGTCATCTCAGTAAGGAGAGAGACGACAGTCTGTGTTCCAGTCATCTCAGTAAGGAGAGAGACGACAGTCTGTGTTCCAGTCATCTCAGTAAGGAGAGAGACGACAGTCTGTGCTCCAGTCATCTCAGTAAGGAGAGAGACGACAGTCTGTGCTCCAGTCATCTCAGTAAGGAGAGAGACGACAGTCTGTGCTCCAGTCATCTCAGTAAGGAGAGAGACGACAGTCTGTGCTCCAGTCATCTCAGTAAGGAGAGAGACGACAGTCTGTGCTCCAGTCATCTCAGTAAGGAGAGAGACGACAGTCTGTGCTCCAGTCATCTCAGTAAGGAGAGAGACGACAGTCTGTGCTCCAGTCATCTCAGTAAGGAGAGAGACGACAGTCTGTGCTCCAGTCATCTCAGTAAGGAGAGAGACGACAGTCTGTGCTCCAGTCATCTCAGTAAGGAGAGAGACGACAGTCTGTGCTCCAGTCATCTCAGTAAGGAGAGAGACGACAGTCTGTGCTCCAGTCATCTCAGTAAGGAGAGAGACGACAGTCTGTGCTCCAGTCATCTCAGTAAGGAGAGAGACGACAGTCTGTGCTCCAGTCATCTCAGTAAGGGGAGAGACGACAGTCTGTGCTCCAGTCATCTCAGTAAGGGGAGAGACGACAGTCTGTGTTCCAGTCATCTCAGTAAGGAGAGAGACGACAGTCTGTGTTCCAGTCATCTCAGTAAGGAGAGAGACGACAGTCTGTGCTCCAGTCATCTCAGTAAGGAGAGAGACGACAGTCTGTGCTCCAGTCATCTCAGTAAGGGGAGAGACGACAGTCTGTGCTCCAGTCATCTCAGTAAGGGGAGAGACGACAGTCTGTGTTCCAGTCATCTCAGTAAGGAGAGAGACGACAGTCTGTGCTCCAGTCATCTCAGTAAGGGGAGAGACGACAGTCTGTGCTCCAGTCATCTCAGTAAGGGGAGAGACGACAGTCTGTGTTCCAGTCATCTCAGTAAGGAGAGAGACGACAGTCTGTGTTCCAGTCATCTCAGTAAGGAGAGAGACGACAGTCTGTGTTCCAGTCATCTCAGTAAGGAGAGAGACGACAGTCTGTGTTCCAGTCATCTCAGTAAGGAGAGAGACGACAGTCTGTGCTCCAGTCATCTCAGTAAGGAGAGAGACGACAGTCTGTGCTCCAGTCATCTCAGTAAGGGGAGAGACGACAGTCTGTGTTCCAGTCATCTCAGTAAGGAGAGAGACGACAGTCTGTGCTCCAGTCATCTCAGTAAGGGGAGAGACGACAGTCTGTGCTCCAGTCATCTCAGTAAGGAGAGAGACGACAGTCTGTGCTCCAGTCATCTCAGTAAGGGGAGAGACGACAGTCTGTGTTCCAGTCATCTCAGTAAGGAGAGAGACGACAGTCTGTGCTCCAGTCATCTCAGTAAGGAGAGAGACGACAGTCTGTGCTCCAGTCATCTCAGTAAGGAGAGAGACGACAGTCTGTGCTCCAGTCATCTCAGTAAGGAGAGAGACGACAGTCTGTGCTCCAGTCATCTCAGTAAGGAGAGAGACGACAGTCTGTGCTCCAGTCATCTCAGTAAGGAGAGAGACGACAGTCTGTGCTCCAGTCATCTCAGTAAGGAGAGAGACGACAGTCTGTGCTCCAGTCATCTCAGTAAGGAGAGAGACGACAGTCTGTGCTCCAGTCATCTCATCTCATCTTCATGTTCCAAGATGGCGTAGCAGTCGGACGTGTCTTTGTCCTTGTCCTGTCCCGTGTAAATAGTCTTCGTATTTTTCGTATACATTTCGTATATATTTTAATTTCACTTTCCATCTAGGAACTGAATATACATTCCTACATTCCGCCTCACCCAATGTGGTACGGACCTGCTATTTTTTTTATACTTTAGAACCGTAACCCCAATCAGAAGCTAGCCAGATAACTAGCTACTAGCTAGTAGTCAGTTAGCCACTGCTGCGGTCTTCACCCTCAACTCGGACACAGCCAGCTTCAATACCGGGCCAATACCTGCCAGTCTGCAAGCGCGATATCAACCCAGAGCATATAGGACTGCTTTTTCTCTACCACATCACCGGATTCCTGACGCAAGCTCTGGACAATTACACCGTATCATCACAGCTAGCTAGCTGCAACCGAGTGGCTACTACTGGCTAACACCTCTGTCCCGAAGCAAGCACCAGTTAGCCTTGAGCTAGCCTCGAGCTAGGCCCATCTGCCGGCTAGCTGAAGAGGTCTACCAGCGAATTATTGGGCTACAATACCAGCTACAAGCTAATTTAGCCATTTTTTTTTGCCGCTGCTAGTAGCTTTTACCTTCTGCACAGACACCAGCCCTGTTATTAGCCTGGATATTACTCACCAATTTACCAGCATCGGACTGTCTCTCGACAACAACGCCGGATTCCTGCCGTAATCCCTGAGCCACTACTTCTGATCCTCACAGCTAGCTTGCAGCTAGCGCAGCTAGCGCCACTGCCACGAAGCTAGCACCAGTTAGCAAACACAATTCTACAATTCACAACCTCTCTTTCGCCATCGCCATCTGGCTTGGATTCTCTGTCGACACGACCACGTCTGAGCAGACCCCCTCCGTCTGAGCAGACCACCCCCCGGGCTACTAACTTTAAACGCCGCGTGCTAGCTTAGTGGAGGCCTCCCTGCTCCATCTACGGCTGCCCCCTGGACACTATGATCACTTGGCTACATAGCTGATGCATGCTTGACTGTCCATTAATTCACGGTACTCCATTCTGTTTATTTGTGTTTTATCTGTCGGCTCTGTGCTTTAACTCAGGATCTGTGTGTAGTTAATCCGACCCTCTCTGCCTAGTCATCGCCATTTTTTACCTGTTGTTGCTGTGTTAGACTAGCACCCTGTTATTGCTGCTGTTATCTTACCTGTTGTTTTAGCTAGCTCTCCCAATCAAGACCTGCAATCACTTTATGCCTTATTGTATGTCTCTCTCAAATATCAATATGCCTTGCATACTGTTGTTCAGGCTAGTTATCATTATCATTGTTTTGGTTTGCAATGGACCCTGTAGTTCCACTCTCCGTACCTCTGATACCTCCTTGGTCCCACCCCCCACACATGCGGTGACCTCACCCATTGAGACCAGCATGTCCAGAGATACAACCTCTCTTATCATCACCCAGTGCCTGGGCTTGCCTCCGCTGTACCCACGCCCCACCATACCCCTGTCTGCACATTATGCCCAGAATCTATTCTACCACGCCCATAAATCTGCTCCTTTTATTCTTTGTCCCCAACGCTCTAGGCGACCAGTTTTGATAGCCTTTAGCCGCACCCTCATCCTACTACTCCTCTGTTCCTCGGGTGATGTGGAGGTAAACCCAGGCCCTGCATGTCCCCAGTCACCCTCATTTGTTGACTTCTGTGATCGAAAAAGCCTTGGCCTCATGCATGTCAACATCAGAAGCCTCCTCCCTAAGTTTCCCTTACTCACCGCTTTAGCACACTCTGCCAACCCTGATGTCCTTGCCGTGTCCGAATCCTGGCTTAGGAAGGCCACCAAAAATTCTGAGATTTCCATACCCAACTATAACACTTTCCGTCAAGATAGAACTGCCAAAGGGGGAGGAGTTGCAATCTACTGCAGAGATAGCCTGCAAAGTTCTGTCATACTTTCCAGGTCTATGCCCAAACAGTTCGAACTTCTAATTTTAAAAATTAATCTCTCCAGAAATAAGTCTCTCACTGTTGCCGCCTGCTACCGACCCCCCTCAGCTCCCAGCTGTGCCCTGGACACCATCTGTGAATTGATCGCTCCCCATCTAGCTTCAGAGTTTGTTCTGTTAGGTGACCTAAACTGGGATATGCTTAACACCCCGGCAGTCCTACAATCCAAGCTTGATGCCCTCAATCTCACACAAATCATCAAGGAACCCACCAGGTACAACCCTAAATCCGTAAACATGGGCACCCTAATAGACATTATCCTGACCAACCTGCCCTCCAAATACACCTCTGCTGTCTTCAATCAAGATCTCAGCGATCACTGCCTCATTGCCTGTATCCGCCACGGGTCCGCGGTCAAACGACCACCCCTCATCACTGTCAAACGCTCCCTAAAACACTTCTGCGAGCAGGCCTTTCTAATCGACCTGGCCCGGGTACCCTGGAAGGATATTGACCTCATCCCGTCAGTTGAGGATGCCTGGTCATTCTTTAAATGTTACTTCCTCACCATATTAGACAAGCATGCTCCGTTCAAAAAATGCAGAACCAAGAACAGATATAGCCCTTGGTTCACTCCAGACCTGACTGCCCTCGACCAGCACAAAAACATCCTGTGGCGAACTGCAATAGCATCGAAGAGCCCCCGCGATATGCAACTGTTCAGGGAAGTCAGGAACCAATACACGCAGTCAGTCAGGAAAGCAAAGGCCAGCTTTTTCAAGCAGAAATTTGCATCCTGTAGCTCTAACTCCAAAAAGTTCTGGGATACTGTAAAGTCCATGGAGAACAAGAGCACCTCCTCCCAGCTGCCCACTGCACTGAGGCTAGGTAACACGGTCACCACCGATAAATCCGTGATAATCGAAGACTTCAACAAGCATTTCTCAATGGCTGGCCATGCCTTCCTCCTGGCGACTCCAACCTTGGCCAACAGCCCCGCCCCCCCCGCTGCTACTCGCCCAAGCCTCCCCAGCTTCTCCTTTACCCAAATCCAGATAGCAGATGTTCTGAAAGAGCTGGAAAACCTGGACCCATACAAATCAGCTGGGCTTGACAATCTGGACCCCCTATTTCTGAAACTGTCCGCCGCCATTGTCGCACCCCCTATCACCAGCCTGTTCAACCTCTCCTTCGTATCATCTGAGATCCCCAAGGATTGGAAAGCTGCCGCGGTCATCCCCCTCTTCAAAGGGGGAGACACCCTGGACCCAAACTGTTACAGACCTATATCCATCCTGCCCTGCCTATCTAAGGTCTTCGAAAGCCAAGTCAACAAACAGATCACTGACCATCTCGAATCCCACCGTACCTTCTCCGCTGTGCAATCCGGTTTCCGAGCCGGTCATGGGTGCACCTCAGCCACGCTCAAGGTACTAAACGATATCATAACCGCCATCGATAAAAGACATTACTGTGCAGCCGTCTTCATCGACCTGGCCAAGGCTTTCGACTCTGTCAATCACCATATTCTTATCGGCAGACTCAGTAGCCTCGGTTTTTCTAATGACTGCCTTGCCTGGTTCACCAACTACTTTGCAGACAGAGTTCAGTGTGTCAAATCGGAGGGCATGTTGTCCGGTCCTCTGGCAGTCTCTATGGGGGTACCACAGGGTTCAATTCTCGGGCCGACTCTTTTCTCTGTATACATCAATGATGTTGCTCTTGCTGCGGGCGATTCCCTGATCCACCTCTACGGAGACGACACCATTCTATATACTTCCGGCCCTTCCTTGGACACTGTGCTATCTAACCTCCAAACGAGCTTCAATGCCATACAACACTCCTTCCGTGGCCTCCAACTGCTCTTAAACGCTAGTAAAACCAAATGCATGCTTTTCAACCGTTCGCTGCCTGCACCCGCACGCCCGACTAGCATCACCACCCTGGACGGTTCCGACCTAGAATATGTGGACATCTATAAGTACCTAGGTGTCTGGCTAGACTGCAAACTCTCCTTCCAGACTCATATCAAACATCTCCAATCCAAAATCAAAGCAAGAATCGGCTTTCTATTCCGCAACAAAGCCTCCTTCACTCACGCCGCCAAACTTACCCTAGTAAAACTGACTATCCTACCGATCCTCGACTTCGGCGATGTCATCTACAAAATAGCTTCCAATACTCTACTCAGCAAACTGGATGCAGTTTATCACAGTGCCATTCGTTTTGTTACTAAAGCACCTTATACGACCCACCACTGCGACCTGTATGCCCTAGTCGGCTGGCCCTCGCTACATGTTCGTCGTCAGACCCACTGGCTCCAGGTCATCTACAAGGCTATGCTAGGTAAAGTGCCGCCTTATCTCAGTTCACTGGTCACGATGGCTACACCCACCCGCAACACGCGCTCCAGCAGGTGTATCTCACTGATCATCCCTAAAGCCAAAACCTCATTTGGACGCCTTTCCTTCCAGTTCTCTGCTGCCTGCGACTGGAACGAATTGCAAAAATCTCTGAAGTTGGAGACTTTTATCTCCCTCAACAACTTTAAAAATCTGCTATCCGAGCAGCTAACCGATCGCTGCAGCTGTACATAGTCCATCTGTAAACTACCCACCCAATTTACCTACCTCACCCCCCATACTGCTTTTATTTATTTACTTTTCTGCTCTTTTGCACACCAGTATCTCTTCTTGCACATGATCATCTGATGATTTATCACTCCAGTGTTAATCTGCTAAATTGTAATTATTCGATTTATTGCCTACCTCATGCCTTTTGCACACATTGTATATAGATTCTCTTTTTTTCTACCATGTTATTGACTTGTTTATTGTTTACTCCATGTGTAACTCTGTGTTGTCTGTTCACACTGCTATGCTTTATCTTGGCCAGGTCGCAGTTGCAAATGAGAACTTGTTCTCAACTAGCCTACCTGGTTAAATAAAGGTGAAATAAAATAAAATAAAAAGGAGAGAGACGACAGTCTGTGTTCCAGTCATCTCAGTAAGGAGAGAGACGACAGTCTGTGTTCCAGTCATCTCAGTAAGGAGAGAGACGACAGTCTGTGTTCCAGTCATCTCAGTAAGGAGAGAGACGACAGTCTGTGCTCCAGTCATCTCAGTAAGGGGAGAGACGACAGTCTGTGCTCCAGTCATCTCAGTAAGGAGAGAGACGACAGTCTGTGTTCCAGTCATCTCAGTAAGGAGAGAGACGACAGTCTGTGCTCCAGTCATCTCAGTAAGGAGAGAGACGACAGTCTGTGCTCCAGTCATCTCAGTAAGGAGAGAGACGACAGTCTGTGTTCCAGTCATCTCAGTAAGGAGAGAGACGACAGTCTGTGCTCCAGTCATCTCAGTAAGGAGAGAGACGACAGTCTGTGCTCCAGTCATCTCAGTAAGGAGAGAGACGACAGTCTGTGCTCCAGTCATCTCAGTAAGGAGAGAGACGACAGTCTGTGCTCCAGTCATCTCAGTAAGGAGAGAGACGACAGTCTGTGCTCCAGTCATCTCAGTAAGGAGAGAGACGACAGTCTGTGCTCCAGTCATCTCAGTAAGGAGAGAGACGACAGTCTGTGGACGTGACCGTCATGACTACAGCCAGTCAGCCAAAATCCTATATGGCGTCTATCTATTAGTCTGTGTGTGTGTGTGTGTGTGTGTGTGTGTGTGTGTGTGTGTGTGTGTGTGTGTGTGTGTGTGTGTGTGTGTGTGTGTGTGTGTGTGTGTGTGTGTGTGAGAGAAAGAGGGAGGAGACGACGCAGTAGCAGACACTGAGGCTCTGGGGGCTTACAGAGAGGACAAGGCATAACTCTGACCTCTGATAACGGTCAGACAGTAGTCGCACATACACACAAAGGGAAACACACACACACACAGTAGTCAGAGACAGAGACTGGCCGGCTTCTGATGGCCCGCTGATAGGCGTCTGCCACCAACAAAGAACACTTATCTAAGGGAAACCGCTGACCACCGATCCATTCAGACTCAGTCTCTCTCCCTCCATGTCCATAAAGGGCCCCTCTTCCTCTTGTTTTGTTTGACCATGGGCTCTTCTTGTTTTCCATTCAGACAGCCGGTCACTCGCTCTGCCTCTCTCAATTCAATGGGCTTTACTGGCATGGTAACATACAATACTCTGAGTGTTGAAAACATTAAGACAGGGAATGGCTGTTTTCTTCTCCCATAACGTATTTTTCATCCAAGACGTCCATGAAATCGTCATATTTTCCTGGTGTGGTGCTTTATTTTCCCATGACAGACTGACCAGGTGAATCCTTGTTGATATCTTGTTAAATCCACTTCAAATCCATGTTGAATGTCTTGTCCTGTATGCTGTCTGTCTATTGTAGTTCATCTGTACCAGTGACAGAGCTGGTGTCAGGTTAAAGAAGGTTTTTTAAGCCTTGAGACAATTGAGAATGTGTGCCATTCAGAGGGTGAATGGGCAAGACAAAATATTTAAGTGCATTTTAACGGGATATGGTATTAAGTGCCAGGCGCACCAGTTTGTGTCAAGAACTGCAACGCTGCTGGGTTTTTCACGCTCAACAGTTTCCTGTGTGTATCAAGAATGGTCCACCACCCAAAGGACATCCAGCCAACTTGACACAACTGTGGGAAGCATTGGAGTCCACATGGGCCAGCATCCATGTGGAATGCTTTCGGCACCTTGTACAGTGTATGACCCGACGAACTGAGGCTGCTCTGCTGTTCTGAGGCCAAATTCGTTACATTATAGCCATATTTTAAAATGGATTAAATAGTATTATTTACACATCAATCTACACACAATAACCCATAATGATGAAGCCAAAACAGGTTTTTAGAAATGTATAAAAAAAATAAAACATGGAAATATCACATTTACATAAGTATTCAGACCCTTTACTCAGTACTTTGTTGAAGCACTTTTGGCAGCGATTACAGCATCAAGTCTTCTTGGGTATGATGCTACAAGCTTGGCACACCTGTATTTGGGAAGTTTCTCCCATTCTTCTCTGCAGATCCTCTCAAGCTCTGTCAGGTTGGATGGGGAGCGTTGCTGCAAAGCTATTTTCAGGTCTCTCCAGAGATGTTCGATCAGGTTCAAGTCTGGGCTCTGGCTGGGCCACTCAATGACATTCAGAGACTTGTCCCGAAGCCACTGTGTGCTTAGGGTCGTTGTCCTGTTGGAAGGTGAACCTTCGTCCCAGTCTGAGGTCCTGAGTGCTCTGGAGCAGGTTTTCATCAAGGATCTCTCTCTTCTTTGCTCCGTTCATCTTTGCGTCGATCCTGAACTCTAGAGCTCTGTCAGAGTGACCATCGGGTTCTTGGTCACCTCCCCAAGGCCCTTCTACCCTGAATGCACAGTTTGGCTGGGCGGTCAGCTCTAGGAAGAGTCTTGGTGGTTCCGAAATTCTTCCATTTAAGAATGATGGAGGCCACTGTGTTCTTGGGGACCTTCAATGCTGCAGACATGTTTTGGTACCCTTCCACAGATCTGTGCCTCAACACAATACTGTCTCGGAGCTCTACGGACAATTCCTTCAACCTTTGCTCTGACATGCACTGTCAACTGTGGGACCTTATATAGACAGGTGTGTGCCTTTCCAAATCATGTCCAATCAATTGAATTTACCACAGGTTGACTCCAGTCAAGTTGTAGAAACATCTCAAGGATAATCAATGGAAACAGGCTGCATCTGAGCTCAATTTCGAGTCTCATAGTAAAGGGTCTGAATACTTACGTTATTAAGGTATCTGCTTTTTTTTTTTTTTTTTATATAAATTTGCTAAAATTCCTAAAAACCTGTTTTTGCTTTGTCATTATGGGGAATTGTGATGTCATTATGGGGAATTGTGTGTAGATTGCTGAGGATTTTGTTTTATTTCATCCATTTTAGAATAAGGCTGTAATGTAACAGGGTACTGAGCAGCCCGGCTAGTAGTGACCATTTCACAGTCTGATGGCCTGGAGATAGAAGCTGTTTCTCAGTCATTTAGTGCCAGCTTTGATGCACCTGTGCTGTCTCCGCCTTCTAGATGGTAGCAGGTTGTGGCTAAGGAGGTAGAGGTTCATGATTATCTTCTAGGCCTTCCTGTAACACTAGCTGCTGTAGATGTACTGGAGGGCAGGCACTGTGCACTACCCTCTGGAGAGCTCTTCACCCTCATCGATGTGGATGGGGGCGTGCTCTCTCTACTGTCCATGATCAGCTCCTTCGTTTTGTTGACTTTGAGAGAGAGGTTATTTTCCTGGCCCCCCCCCCCTGCCAGGGCCCCACCCTTTAGGCTGTCTCGTGGTAATCAGACCTACCACTGTTGGGTTGTATTTACAATGGTGTTTGTTCTTCACAGGTAGCCCTTGTGGCAACAGGTCACCAATATTGCTGCTGTGATGGCACACTGTGGTATTTCACCAAATAGATATGTGAGTTGATCAAAATTGGATTTGTTTACCAATTCTTTCTGTAATATGAGGGAAACATGTCTCTTATATGGTCATACATTTGGCAGGAGATTAGGAAGTGCAGCTCAGCTTCCATCACATTTTGTGGGCAGTGTGCACATAGCCCGTCTTCTCTTGAGAGCCAGGTCTGCCTGCGGCAGCCTCTCTCAATAGCCAGGCTATGCTCACTGAGTCTGTACACAGCCGTTCCCTCTCATTCTGCTGTTTGACTGACTCATGGTTGTATCTCATCTCTTTCTCCTGTAATTGGTTTCATCCCTCTCTTCTCCTATCTCGCGCCCCGCGTCGTGCCCCGCGTCGTGCCCCGCGTCGTGCCCCGCGTCGTGCCCCGCGTCGCGCCCCGCGTCGCGCCCCGCGTCGTGCCCCGCGTCGTGCCCCGCGTCGTGCCCTGTGTCAGGCTGAGAGATGAATGAGACCATCTCTACATCTTTATGATCACAACAATGTTCTAACCACTACAATTACATCATTCCCCTTTGCTTGATTTTGCCTGTCACGGTTTGCTGCTGTTGTTTTTATGTCATTCTGAAATTGGATCTTTCAGGTACACAAAGTGCATGGGCCTAGGAAGAACTCAACTGTTCTAAAAAAGAACAGGAAACATTTGAAAATAAAGCACCACACCAGGCAAATATGACAATTTCATGATCATGGACCTCTTGGATGAAAAATACATTATGGGAGAAGAAAACAGCCATTCCCTGTCTCTTTCACTCACTATCTATGTCTCCCTCCCTCCCCCCCTACCTCCCTCCCCTAACTCCCTCCCTCCCCTCCCTCCCCTCCCTCCCTCCCCTCCCTCCCTCCCCTACCTCCCTCCCACAGAGCTCTGAGTAGCGGTCCCATCTCGTCTGATGAGGAGCGTTCCAACTGGCCCCTTCCTCCTTCCTGAAAGCCGCTCCTTCGCTAGATTTCCCTGGCGCAGGAGTGTGTGTGTGTGTGTGTGTGCGTAGCCAGGAAGAGCAGGAGGCGCAGGGGAGGCAGGAGAGCACAACATGCCAATACAACCCGTCTGATCCGAGGCCAAATCAGACCCTTAATAATAACCACAACACTGTTAACAGCCCAGGCCCCTGTGGTACCACCTACACATCCCTTCTGATTGTCCAGGGGACTATAGGCTGTCCTCTGCCGTACAAATACCATCCATTATTCCGCTTGGCTGTCGGACAGAACAGGCTCGTTGTCCTACATAAAGACATCAGTGTGAATAGTGTACTAAAGTCCTGATTTACAACCAGGGTGCATTGTAGACTGTGGTTAGCTGCAGCCATGGCATGTAGACAGACAGTAAACGGATTTAGCTAGCTAGCTGCCATTCTAGAATCATAACAAAGCAGACAGAGGAAGTAAGTAATGAAGAGACTAGCACAGTAAGGCACCTGTCTAGTCTGGCCAATGCTACAGTGTTGTCTGTCTATTTCTATCTATCTGTGAGCACACAGCCCTCTTCGCTACTGTGAATGGGAGACATTATGGGGCTATCTCAAGAACTCCACACACAGACAGACAGGTCTGAGGATCCTTCACCGCTGTAAATCAACAAGACAGACTGGTCTGACCTCCTGCTGAACCCTACCCTGCAGCCAATAGTGGTCTGAGAAGAGCCTTGTGTGAAGAGAGACAGACTAGGGTAATGCAGAAGTGGACGATTGGAACGATGAAGAGAGTAAAAAACATCCACAAAACACATCCACAAAACACTGGCCAAAGTCTCTCCAATCCATCTATCAATCAAATGTATTTTATACAGCCCTTTTGCTTATACAGAAACCCAGCCTAAAACCCCAAACAGCAAGCAATGTAGAAGCACAGTAGCTAGGAAAAACTCCCCAGAAAGGCAAGAACCTAGGAAGAAACCTAGAGGGGAACCAGGCTCTGAGGGGTGGCCAGTCCTCTTCTGGCTGTGCTTTGTTAAGATTATAAGAGTACTTGGCCATTAAGGCCAGATTGTTTTTCAAGCTGAGTCAAATAATAATCACAGTGGTTGTAGAGGGTGCAACAGGTCAGCACCTCAGGAGT
>NC_092086.1:109632300-109682300 GCF_045679555.1 Salvelinus alpinus
GGTCAGGTTTGTAGGCCTCCTTGCTCGCACACGCTTTTTCAGTTCTGCCCACAAATGTTCTATATGATTGAGGTCAGGGCTTTGTGATAGCCACTCCAATACCTTGACTTTGTTGTCCTTAAGCCATTTTGCCACACTTTTGGAAGTATGCTTGGGGTCATTGTCCACTTGGAAGACCCATTTGCAACCAAGCTTTAACTTCCTGACTGATGTCTTGAGATGTTGCTTCAATATATCCACATTTTCCATCCTCATGAAGCCATCTATTTTGTGAAGTGCACCAGTCCCTCCTGCAGCAAAGCACCCCCACAACATGATGCTGCCACCTCAGTACTTCACGGTTGGGATGGTGTTCTCCGGCTTGCAAGCTTCCCCCTTTTTCCTCCAAAAATAGTAATGGTCATTATGGCCAAACAGTTCTATTTTTGTTTCATCAGACCAGAGGACATTTCTCCAAAAAGTATGATCTTTGTCCGAATGTGCAGTTGTACTTTTGTACCTGTTTCCTCCAGCATCTTCACAAGGTCCTTTGCTGTTGTTCTGGGATTGATTTGCACTTTTCGCACCAAAGTACATTCATCTCTAGGAGACAGAATGTATGTAAACTTATATATACAGTTGAAGTCGGATATATATACCGAACAAAAATATAAACGCAACATGTAAAGTGTTGGTTTCATGAGCTGAAATAAAAGTTCCCAGAAATGTTCGATAATGTTGTGCACAAATTTGTTTACGTACCTGTTAGTGAGCATTTCTCCTTTTGCCAAGATAATCCATCCCCCTGACAGTTGTGGCATATCAAGAAACTGATTAAACAGCATGATCATTACAGATGTGCACCTTGTGCTAGGGACAATAAAAGGCCACTCTAAAAGGTGCAGTTTTGTCACACAACACAATGCCACAGATGTCTCAAGTTTTCAGGGAGTGCATGCAATTGGCATGCTGACTACATGAATGTCCACCAGAGCTGTTGCCAGATAATTGAATGTTAATTTATTTACCAAAAACCGCCTCAGTCATTTTAGAGAATTTACAACTGCAGAACACATGTGAGCAAGCGGTTGCTCATTTCAACATTGTGAACAGAGTGCCCCATGGTGGCTGTAGGGTTCTGGTATGGGCAGGCATAAGCTATGGACAACGAACACAATTGCATTTCATCGATGGTAATTTGAATGCACAGAGATACAGTGAATGCACGAGATCCTGAGGGCCATTGTACTGCCATTCACGCTGCCATCACCTTATGTTTCAGCTTGATAATGCACGGCCCCATGTTGCAAGGATCTGTACACAATTCCTGGATGCTGAAAATGTCCCAGTTTTTCCATGGCTTGCATAGTCACCAGACATGTCACCTATTGAGCATGTTTGGGTTGGTCTGGATCAACGTGTATACCGCGTGTTCCAGTTCCCGCCAATATCCAGCAACTTCGCACAGCCGTTGAAGAGTAGTGGGACAACATTCCACAGGCCATAATCAACAGTCTGATCAACAATGCGAAGGAGATATGTCGCGCTGCATGAGGCAAATGGTGGTCACACCAGACACTGACTGGTTTTCTGATCCGCGCACCTACTTAAAATAATAATAATAATTAAGGTATCTGTGACCAATAGATGCATATCTGTATTTTATGAATATTTTTATTTATTTAACCAGGTAGGCCAGTTGAGAACAAGTTCTCATTTACAACTGCGACCTGGCCAAGATAAAGCAAAACAGTGCGACAAAATCAAACAACACATAGTTACACATAAACGTACAGTCAATAACACAATAGAAAAAAAGTATTCCCAGTTATGTGAAATCCATAGATTAGAGCCTAATTTCCTGATATGAACTGTAACTCGTAAACATAGTTTATTGTTGTATGTTGCATTTTATATTTTTGTTCAGTATAGTATCACCATAGTACAACAGAGGGAAAAGTTCAATGAATAAACTATTTTCTGGCGGCAAACGAAAAACATCCTTTGCGCCTGTAATAAAACCCAATACGCAGTTTGAGTTTCCTTCTTTACATGGATGGTGAAGCTTAACTTCTCATCCACCCAATCTCCCAGATATTTTTCTTGCTCTATAGAATGTCCTTCCAAGCTTGTAATTACAAAATACCATGCATTTTGTGAATGAGTGCTCTGGAGTGTTAACTCATTTCACAGGGGCTCGTTTATCTTTTATTTATTTATTTATATTTTTTACCTTTATTTAACTAGGCAAGTCAGTTAAGAACAAATTCTTATTTTCAATGACGGCCTAGGAACCCCTGCCTTGTTCAGGGGCAGAACGACAGATTTGTACCATGTCAGCTCGGGGATTTGAACTTGCAACCACTAGGCTACCCCTATCAAATTATCCACCTATCAAGAAAATGTTGATTAAAGGAGTTTCTCTCAGTTACCACACCTGTGAATCAACCAGAAGCGGTTTAGGGAGCTGTTCATCTTTTTTTTCCCACTCTAAAACGTTCACTACTTGACAACATTTTTAAGGATTATTCAGATGATCAACTGTAGATTTGAAGTAGCGGTCTGCTTTCAGCTTTCCGGTCATAGCTACACCCTGATTCTGAAGGTGTTTAAAAGCCATCCAATCATCAGCTGAATCAGACCTTACTTTAGCGCACAAAGCATTCTGTTTCCATATGAGTTCAGTTAGTTCATCTGAGAACCAGGGGTTGTCTCTGCCCTTCTGTCTTGTTTGAAAGGGCCATGCTTGTTGCACACATCATGAAATGCATTATGGAAGTAAGAAAAGGCGAATTCAACTGTATTCCAGGCAATAATCCCTCCAAATAACCTGAGTATCAAACTGCTTCCAGTTTCTTTTCATGATGATATGTGGAGGTAGTTTAGGAATTTTACCATCCCTCACACAGGCAGCAGCACAGTGGTGACTTATACTGTTTTATTAGCAAAAAAACACCAGAAGAATTAAAACAATGTGGATGGAGTAAACAATTTTAGAGGACACTTTGCATTGAACTGTGTTACATTGTTAACTCTAACCAGCTCCATTGCTGTCATTATCAAGCCAAACATGTCACGACAATTCCATAATGAGTTGCCAAGAGAGCAGAAACAGACCGGCACCCAGGCTAGATCACATTGCAGCATAGAATAATTTGCTCATCTGTTATTTCTCATATATGATGGGGATAAAGTAAGCCCATCAGACAACACTATCATAACCATAATAGGATAAAATATCAAGTCCTTCACAGACACTCTAGGATTGGAGTAAAAAGCACGCTCAGTGAAGAATCCACATTTACATCGTTTTTTTGTCCAGCACTTAATCTGTGTCCGGAAACTCTCCCACAGAGTTTTTGCTGCATCAATTGAGTCGCTTGACCTCTAGCTACTAGGGCCAGCGAGTGAGAAATATCTGTGACCGCTACGCTAGTTACAGTAACTAAGGTTATATTCCTTAGCCACTGCAATTTTAAATGGTTTGAAGAAGATTCATGCCTTGCTAAGAAACGTCCCCCATCATAGTTTAGGGCGGAACATTCCAGAGTGAACGTTTCAGATAGAAAAATAATGTCTAGAATCGTCTCGGCTTTGACAGTTTCAGTGTTGGGTCCGTTCTACAGGTTTCTATCTTCAACGTAAGGACGTTCTTCTTCCGCTCAACTGTCAGAGTGACGTTCACGGCAAGTCTGTGGCGACGTGGAAATATGGTGGAAGAGGACTAGAGTAAAATCGGAGCTTTCTCAAATTCTTTATTTAGTAAACGTGTGTTTATCATTGACCTTTACAGCTATAGCAACTGTTCAACCTAAGCAGAAGACTGTCAAGAACCTGGGAGAAGAACGCGAGATAGGTGCCACGAGAGCTGTGAATTTGACAGATGAGCTGTCAGCTGATGCTATGTGGCTAGATAGCTAGCATAACTTAGTTGTTAGCTCACAACTCAGACATAGCTAACTAGTTAATCTATGAGTTAGCTAGCTAGCGTGTTATTGTAATCTCATGTCAGTTACACATCCAGTTTCACCACCTTGAAGGAAGCGTGTCTCTAACCGCTGCATTTAGAGCGTTTGATGAGCTAACGTTAGCTAGCTGCAGCTAGGGGGTGTGTAACGTTACTAACGTACAGTAACTAACAGTAGCGTTAGTTAGTTAGCAAGTAAGTCTATTAACACCTTTCTGTATTAACCAATGACGTTACTTGTCTGGTCAATATTTGTTATTTTTTACTGAAAATGTATCACTACTGTAACTGTCAGACACCGATGTGCAAGGAGAGTGAAACGCAGTTTTGCGGCTGCTTCTTGTAGTTAGCTAGCTAGCTGGCTAGTTAGTTAAATTGCTATAGACTAGCTAGCAAGTCCATGGACACCTTTCTGTATTAACTAGCTAATACTTTAATGTCTGGTCGATATTTATGTTTGTTTTTTTACTGAAAATGTATAGATAACTCTGTCACAGATGTGGCACTATAGCTCAAGGCCATGACATGGGTGTGATCAAATGAATGTGTGTACTAAAGGTGTGTAAGTAAACCATAAGTCGATGGGGCAAACTCATCCTGTATTGCACCAGGTATGTTGAACAATGAACATGCCACGTAATGCATCACTATGCACCAGGCAGTCAATGTTTGTTACCTTTACATGCATTGTGTGACAAAGTCAGCGCTTACACTTAAATTAATTCAGCCTGTCACGTTTGGAAGGAAGCCTGATGTCATGACACCTTGCTCACAGTGGTTCAGTCTAAACAGATCCCTAACAGCGAACCTGTTTGGGACAAGAGCGTATTCATTAGCAGCAGGCGACAGCGGAGTCAGTATGTTCACATTCTGCCAAATTTGTCATATCTCCAAAATCAAGACAAGTTCACATAAAGCTTCCAAACAGGGCTGAAATCCTCAAGGCATATTATGTGAAGGATATAAGGATGCAACCAGACAGATAGATGTGCGTCATGAGCCAGATTTGTGCCCGAATGTAATTAGGTCATTAGTCAGTTAAATAAGAAAAAATAAAATTTCTCAGATGCCATGCATGTTGCTGACTACTGGTGGTGTGAGTAGAGTTGGCTAAGCTTCATAGCTTTGCAATACATCATTTAATGCAGCAAGTGGATCATTGCTGACTCCACAGCCAATGTCAAATGTAAACAGCTCTCACCAGGGAACAGAGAGATTCTTCTAGATCAGAACTAGGCCTAAGTCTCAGGTAGAGGAGAGGATTGCTAAATGTCATTCATTTAGAATTAGAAGTCAGGATTTTGTCATATTTCCTGTTTCATGAACCAAACCTATTTTATTCTATCAGATTCAGATAAGTAGACCTAACGTGAGTAGCGGATGAGCGAGTAGCCTAATCTCTTCTTGGTTCTGTTCCCCAGTCCAGTTCCCAGTGTGGTAGTGGGAGATGAGGCAGTGAGAAAGAGCCTCTCCTCAGACCCCGTGTACTCAGGAGATGGGAGCCAACACCAGCCAGGTCAGTGACCTGTGTGAGAACCAGAGCCTCAGGACCCTGATCGGAACAGAGTCCATCTCAGAGAATGATCCCTTCTGGAACCAGCTCATCTCTTTCACCTTCATCAGTCCCACTAGCAGGTAATAACATGATCATCTGAATGATTAAAGTAGCAGTACTAAACTCAGCCAAAACATATACGTCTTCTCACTGTCAACTGTGTTTGTTTTCAGCAAACTTAACATGTGGAAATATTTGTATGAACATAAGATTCAACAACTGCGACATAAACTGAACAAGTTCCACAGACATGTGACAGAAATGGAATAATGTGTCCCTGAACAAAGGTGGGGTCAAAATCAAAAGTAACAGTCAGTATCTGGTGTGGTCACCAGCTTCATTAAGTACTGCAGTGCATGTCCTCCTCATGGACTGCACCAGATTTGCCAGTTCTTGCTGTGAGATGTTACCCCACTCTTCCACCAAGGCACCTGCAAGTTCCCGGACATTTCTGGGGGGAATGGCCCTAGCCCTCACCCTCCGATCCAACAGGTCCCAGACGTGCTCAATGGGATTGAGATCCGGGCTCTTCGCTGGCCATGGCAGAACACTGACATTCCTGTCTTGCAGGAAATCACGCACAGAACGAGTAGTATGACTGGTGGCATTGTCATGCTGGAGGGTCATGTCAGGATGAGCCTGCAGGAAGGTTACCACATGAGGGAGGAGGATGTCTTCCCTGTAACGTACAGCGTTGAGATTGCCTGCAATGACAACAAGCTCAGTCCGATGATGCTGTGACACACCGCCCCAGACCATGATGACCGTGCTTCTACACCTGCATTGCTTGCTGTTTGGGGTTTTAGGCTGGGTTTCTGTACAGCACTTCGAAATATTAGCTGATGTACGAAGGGCTATATAAAATAGACTTGATTTGATTTTGATGGACCCTCCACCTCCAAATAGATCCTGCTCCAGAGTACAGGCCTCGGTGTAACGCTCATTCCTTCTACGATAAACGCAAATCCGACCATCACCCCTGGTGAGACAAAACCGCTACTCGTCAGTGAAGAGCACTTTTTCCCAGTCCTGTCTGGTCCAGCGACGGTGGGTTTGTGCCCATAGGTGACATTGTTGCTGGTGATGTCTGGTGAGGACCTACCTTACAACAGGCCTACAAGCCCACAGTCCAGCCTCTCTCAGCCTATTGCGTACAGTCTGAGCACTGATGGAGGGATTGTTGTTGGGCAGTTGTTGCCATCCTGTACCTGTCCCGCAGGTGTGATGTTCGGCTGTACCGTTCCTGTGCAGGTGTTGTTACACGTGGTCTGCCACTGCGAGAACGATCAGCTGTCCGTCCTGTCTCCCAGTAGCTCTGTCTTAGGCGTCTCACAGTACGGACATTGCAATTTATTGCCCTGGCCACATCTGCAGTCCTCATGCCTCCTTGCAGCGTGCCTAAGGCACGTTCACGCAGATGAGCAGGGACCCTGGGCATCTTTCTTTTGGTGTTTTTCAGAGTCAGTAGAAAGGCCTCTTTAGTGTCCTAAGTTTTCATAACTGTGACATTAATTGCCTTCCGTCTGTAAGCTGTTAGTGTCTTAATGACCGTTCCACAGTTGCATGTTCATTAATTGTTTATGGTTCATTGAACAAACATGGGAAACAGTGTTTAAACCCTTTACAATGAAGATCTATGAAGTTATTTGGATTTTTACGAATTATCTTTGAAAGACAGAGTTCTGTAAATGGGATGTTTATTTTGGTCCCAGATTAGTTTGTGTTGTACAACCAACTCCTATGGTCATTGATATGCCATCGACTGCCCTGTTCATCCCCGCTATCAGGGAAGAACATGTTAAAGTAGCAGACAACTAGTTGGTTGTGCTCAGGGGTGAAAGTAGATTTTATTTAGTACCAGTACATGACACCCAAGGACGCGTATATTTTTTTTCATAGCCTAGATATAATCATAGAATTCCATATAGAGCTCCTAATAATTTCATATGACCATATGGTCTAGTAAAGATTTGTCATATCACTTTCAACATGTACACTGAACAAAAAAATATTAACACACAAAGTGTTGGTCCCATGTTTCATGAGCTGAAATAAAAGATCCCAGAAATGTTCCGTATGCTCAATAAGCTTATTTCTCTCAAATTTTGTGAACAAATTTTGTTTACATCCCTGTTAGTGAACGTTTCTCCTTTGCAAAATATCATCTATCCACCTAACAGGTGTGGCATATAAGCAGCATGGTCATTACACAGGTGCACCTTGTGCTGGGGACAATGCAATTGGCATGCTGACTGTAGGAATATCCACCAGAGCTGTTGCCAGAGAATTTAATATTAATTTCTCTACCATAAGCCACCTTCAACGTTGTTTTAGAGAATTTAGCAGTACGTCCAACCGGCCTCACAACCGCAGACCACGTGTATGGCATCGTGTGGGCGAGCGATTTGCTGATGTCAACGTTTGTGAACAGAGTGCCCCATGGAATGGTTATGGTATGGCCATTCATCCACCACCATCACCTCATGTTTCAGCATGATAAAGCACGTCCCCATGTTGCAAGGATCTGGACACAATTCCTGGAAGCTGAAAATATCCCTGTTCTTCCATGGCCTGCATACTCACCAGACATGTCACCCTTTTGACCATGTTTGGAATGCTCTGGATTGACGAGTACGACAGTGTGTTCCAGTTTCCCCAAATATCGAGCAACTTCGCACAGCCATTGAAGAGGAGTGGGACAACATTCCACAGGCCACAAACAACAGCCTGATTAACTCTATGGGAAGGAGATGTATTGTGCAGTATGAGGCAAATGGTGGTCACACCAGATACTCACTGGTTTTCTGACACATTTTCAGAGTATTCAGACCTCTTCACTTTTTCCACATTTTGTTAGGTTACAGCCTTATTCTAAAATGGATTAAATTTAAAATGTTTCCTCATCGATCTCCACACAATACCCCATAATGACAAAGCTAAAACAGAAATACCTTATTTATATAAGTATTCACACACTTTGCTATGAGACTTGAAATTGAGCTCAGGTGTATCCTGTTTCCATTTATTATCCTTGATGTTTCTGCAACTTGATTGGAATCCACCTGTCCACCTGTGAATCCACTATTCAATTGATTGTACATGATTTGGAAAGGCACTCACCTGTCTATATAAGGACTTGTCCGTAGAGCTCAGAGACAGGATTGTGTCAAGGCACACATTTCTGCAGCATTGAAGGTCCCCAAAACACAGTGGCCTCCATCATTCTTAAATGGAACAAGTTTAGAACTACCAAGATTCTTCCTATAGCTGAGCAATCGTAGGAGAAGAACCTTGGTCAGGGAGGTAAGCAAGAACCCAATCGTCACTCTGACAGAGCTCCAGAGTTCCTCTGTGGAGATGGGAGAACCTTCCAGAAGGACAACCATCTCTGGAGCACTCTACCAATCAGGTAGAGTTTTATGGTAGAGTGGCTAGACGGAATCCACTCGGAAACCACACCAGATTCTTTGGTGAAACCAAGATTGAACTCTTTGGCCTGAATGCAAAGAGTCACGTCTGGAGGAAACCAGGCACCGCTCATCACCCAGGCCAATACCATCCATACGGTGAAGCATGGTGGTGGGATGTTTTTCAACGGCAGGGACTGGGAGACTAGTCAGGGTCGAAGGAAAGATGGAACGGCGCAAAGTACAGAGTGATCCTTGATGAAAACCTGCTCCAGAGCGCTCAGGACCTCAGACTGGGGTGAAGGTTCACCTTCCAACAGAACAACGACCCTAAGCACACAGCCAAGACAACGCAGGAGTGCTATAATGCCAACTCCTTATCACTCAATGAAACAATGACACAAACAGAACCAGTCTAGACAACCACAACAATTATAATTCAATTGGTTAAAACAAATAGGCTAAAGGAATCCATGCGACTAGTACTAGGTTACTTTAGTAGCCCAGTCCCAGATCTGTTTGCTTTATAGCCAACTCCTTGCAGCAATGACCATGGGAGTTGGCAAGACGACACAAACAGATCTGGGACCAGGCTAATCAAATAGGCCAGGTTAGATGATGTATTCTCTTAAACCTATTTGTTTAATCACATTGAAAGGGAATTGTTGTTGAAATACAGGTTGTGTTGTCACACAGAATTACACGTTTCTCCTAAAACAGGACCCGTTTTAGTAGATCAAACAAAAGGTTTGTAATGTTTACCATGGCTTCACTGCACCCTAACCTCTTTCCCAGTTACGTTGTTAACTGTCTAACACACACATACACACTGTGCTTTTGAACTCCGGTTCGAACACATTTTTTCTGGCTGTTACCTTGACGATAAGTTATTCCTGGCCCGTCAACATTAGCTAAGGTGCAGCAACAGAGGGTAGTTCTTAGTTAACTTCTTCCAAGTCAAACAGCTTTTATGTTACTATTTGCAGACCTCAGCTGACTTGCTGTAATGATCTAACTGACTTTATGATCTGGTGTGACAGGTAGTATAGTTGACCTTAAAGACGTAACTCAGATATTTTAGAACTTTTCCTGTTGAAAAACAATATCCCATGTATAAATACAGTAATGTACACACTTCTTGTTGTTGTACTTTTACAGTTTTTTTCACCCCAATTTCGCAGTGGTGGAAAAAGTACCCGATTTGTCATACTTGAGTAAAAGTAAAGATACCTTAATACCTTCGAAAATGACTCAAGCAAAGGTGAAAGTAACCCGGTAGAATCCAACTCCAAGAAAGTCTAAGTATTTGGTTTTAAATATACTTAAGTATCAAAAGTAAATGTAATTGCTGAAATATACTTAAGTATCAAAATCAAAACTATATATAATTTTAAATTCCTTATATTAAGCAAACCAGACAGCACCATTTTCTTTTTTGTGGCTGTAAATTTACGCATAGCCAGGGGCATGCTCCAACACTCAGACATAATTTTCAAATGCAGCATGTGTTTAGCGAGTCCGCCAGATCAGATGCAGTAGGGATGACCAGGGGTGTTCTCTTGATAAGTGTGTGTTTCTGTCCTGCTAAGCATTTAAAATGTAACGAGTACTTTTGGGTGTCAGGGGAAATGTATGGAGTAAAAAGAACATCATATTCTTTAGGAATGTAGTGAAGTAAAAGTTGTCAAATATAAATAGTAAGTACAGAGAGCCCAAAAAACTACTTCAGTAGTACTTTCAAGTATTTTTTACTTAAGTACTTTACACCGCTGCAATTTCGTGATATCTAATTGGTAGTTAGTCTTGTCCCATCGCTGCAACTCCCCTATGGACCCGGGAGAGGCGAAGGTCGAAAGCCATGCGTCTCCCTAAAACACAACCCTGCCAAGCCGCACTGCTTCTTGACACACTGCTCGCTTAACCCGGAAGTCAGCCAACACCAATGTTGGAGGAAGCACCGTCTAGCTGGTGACCGAAGTCAGCTTGCAGGCACCCGGCCCGCCACAAGGAATCGCTAGAGCGCGATGGGACAAGGAAATCCCCGCCGGCCAAACCCTCCCCTAACCCGTACGACGCTGGGCCAATTGTGTGCCGCCTCATGGGTCTCCTGGTCACAGCGGCTGTGACACCGCCTGGGATCGAACTCGGGTCTGTAGTGACTCCTCAAGCACTGCAATGCATTGCCTTAGACCGCTGAGCCACTCGGGAGGCCTGTAAATGTACACACTTATGGGTAAAAATAAAATATCTGTATTAGACGTATGTAATATTCTAATTATATTTCTATGAATGAGTATTGTGACTATACACACTGCTTGACAGTAGAGGGCACAATAGCCTATCAATGATGGTGAAATGGATGAACTTGAGTTTGTTAGCTGACACTGATTTAGTCAGTTCACAAGTGGAAGGATTGCAGTTGAATTGTCCCTGGTAAAGGAAGGACCACAGCCATGGCTCTCTTATGTGAACTCTTGAGATACAGTGCTTGCCAATATCAGATCCAGAGCTGCTGTGGCTGCTGTAATGGAGTTGATCTTGCTTCTACATCTGCATTGCTTACTCTTTGGGGTTTTAGGCTGGGTTCTGTATAGGCACTTTGTGACGTCTGCTGATGTAAAAAGAGTTTTATAAAATACATGTCTTTCCTCTCTTCTGTCTCTGTCTCTCTCGCTCTCTTCTTTCTCCCCCCCCCACAGTGGGGACTCCAAGCTGTTGGAAGAGGCTGTCATTCCCCTCGCCAAGATTCTGAGTAGGTCTCATGTTTGTGTATTAAGCTTGTCTGTCCTGACTGTTAACCTTTTCTACTTATTTGGGCTTTGTTGATTGGGTCAGCGGCCACCGTTTACACCAAAACAAGCTTTTACATTTACTAATTTCAAACTACAAACTTCATTGAGTGCTACATTTAATCTTCCGATATTTACAGACTTTTATTTGACAGATTTACCTGTAGTAAACATGTAGAAAGCATGCTATCATCAGTAATTATATTGTCTTTATTTCATAAACAAGACGGTATAGATTATTGATGTACTATGTGTCAGAATCACCAAGCAGTCTTTTTAAATACTATGTACTTCCTCTCTCCTGTCTCTCTCTACAGTTGAGAACAATCCCAGAACAGGGAATTTTGGAGCCCTGGTGAGAATATTCCTGGGAAGAACCAAAGAGCTGAAAATATCCACAGAATGCCAAGAGTAAGTATCATGTGAAACCGAACTGTAAAAGGGACAGAATCATCAAAATGAATAGTTAAGTCATAAATACGCCCTGTGTTAAACTGTCAATGTTGAAGTCAATGACTGGGTTGAAGTGGTGATGCTGCAACCATTGACATTTCTCATTGGAATCTAGAGGTAGGCCTATAGTTGTGGGACAGTGACATGTATAGTTCAATAATACATATGTCCTGTGCTGTACACCATGGAGTGATGATGCAGAACCCCAGTTTGAGGAACCCTGTATTAGCAGAGGAGTCAGATAGATAGTACCAGTCAAGAGTTTGGACACACCTACTCAGTCAAGGGTTGTTCTTTATTTTTACTATTTTTTACATTTTGAATAATAATGAAGACATCAAAACTATGAAATGACACGCATGGAATCAAGTAGTAACCAAAGAAAGTGTCCAACAAATCAAAATATATTTTATATTTGAGTTTCTTCAAAGTAGCCACCCTTTGCCTTGATGACAGCGTTGCACACTTGGTATTTTCTCAACCAGCTTCATGAGGTAGTCACTTAGAATGCATTTCAATTAACAGGTGTGCCTTGTTAAAAGTTAATTTGTGGGATTTGAGCCAATCAGTTGTGTTGTGACAAGGTAGGGGTGGTATACAGAAGACAGCCCTACTTGGTAAAAGACCAAGTCCGTATTATGGCAAGAACAGCTCAAATAAGCATAGAGAAATGACAGTCCATCATTACTTTAAGACATGAAGGTCAGTCAATGCAGAAAATGTCAAGAACTTTGAAAGTTTCTTCAAGTGCAGTCGCAAAAACCATCAAGAGCTATGATGAAGCTGGGTCTCAGGAGGACCGACAAAGGAATGGGAGACTCAGAGTTACCTCTGCTGCAGAGGATAAGTTCATTAAAGTTACCAGCCTCAGAAATTGCAGCCCAAATAAATTCTTGACAGAGTTCAAGTAACAGACACATCTCAATATCAACTGTTCAGTTGAGACTGTGTGAATCAGGCCTTCATGGTCGATTTGCTGCAAAGAAACCACTGCTAAAGGTCACCAATAAGAAGAAAAGACTTGCTTGGGCCAAGAAACACAAGCAATGGACATTAGACCGGTGGAAATCTGTCCTTTGGTCTGATGAGTCAAATTTGAGATTTTTGGTTCCAACTCGTGTCTTTTGTGAGATGCAGAGTAGTTGAACGGATGATCTCCGCATGTGTGGTTCCCACCATGAAACATGGAGGAGGAGGTGCGATTGTCTGGGGGTGCTTTGCTGTTGACACTGTCACTTATTTATTTAGAATTCATGGCACACTTAACCAGCATGGCTACCACAGCATTCTGCACCGATACGCCATCCCATCTGGTTTGCGCTTAGTGGGACTATAATTTGTTTTTCAACAGGACAATGACCCAGCACACCTGCAGGCTGTGTAAGGGCTATTTGACTAAGAAGGGGAGTGATGGAGTGCTGCATCAGATGACCTGGCCTCCACAATCACCCGATCTCAACCCAATTCAGATGGTTTGGGATGGGTTGGACCGCCGAGTGAAGGAAACACATCCAACACGTGCTCAGCATACAGTCAGGTCCATAACTATTTGGACAGTGACACAATTTGCATCATTTTGGCGCTGTACGCCACCACAATGGATTTGAAAGGAAACAACCATTTTTATACGTAGCCTCCCAATTTTAGGGACTCAAAAGTAATTGGATAAACTAGCATAATCATAAATTGAATTGTGAATTTTAATACATGGTTGCAAATCCTTTGTAGCCGATGACTGCCTGAAGTCTAGAACCCATAGACATCACCAGATGCTGGGTTTCTTCCCTGGTGATGCTCTGCCAGGCCTTTACTGCAGCTCTCTTCAGGTCCTGCTTGATCTTGGGGTGTTTTGCCTTAAGTTTAGCCTTTTAGCAAGTGAAATGCGTGCTCAATTTGACTCAGGTCAGGTGACCTGAGTCATTGCAGAACAATGACTCAGGCCATTGCAGAACATTCCATCTGCACTGTGAAGCGCCGTCCAATGAGTTTTGAAGCATTTGGCTGAATCTGAGCAGATAATATAGCCTGAACACTTCAGAATTCATCCTGCTGCTTTTGTCAGCAGTCACAACATCAATAAATACAAGGGAACCAGTTCAATTGGCAGCCATACATGCCCACGCCGTAACACTACCTCCACCATGCTTCACAGATGAGGTTGTATGCTTCAGATCATGAGCAGTACCTTCCCTTCTTCATACTCTTCTCATCATTCTGGTACAAGTTGATCTTCATCTCATCGGTCCATAGGACGTTGTTCCAGAACTGGACAGGCTTTTGTTTTAGATGTTTTTTCTAACTCTAAAGTGGTGTTCCTGTTTTTGAGGCTTACCAATGGTTTACAACTTGTGGTAAACCCTCTGTATTTACTCTGGTGAAGTCTTCTCTTGATTGTTGACTTTGACACAGATATGCCTACCTCCTGGAGGGTGTTTTTGATCTGGCCAACTGTTGTGAAGTGGGGCTTTTTCACCAGGGAAAGAATTCTTCTGTCATCCACCACAGTTGTTTTCTGTGGTCTTCCGGGCCTTTAGGTATTCCTGAGCTCACCAGTGCTTTCTTTCTTGTTAATAATGTACCAAATAGTTGATTTGACCACACCTAATGTTTTTGTTTTGATTGTTCAGCCTATTGATGGCTTCACTGGCAGTGACAGCTCTCTGGAGTTCATATTGAGGGTTAACAGCAACACATTTCAAATGCCACACTTGAAATCAACTCAAACTTTTATCTGCTTACTTGTAAATGAACTAATGAGGGAATAACACACACCTGGCCAATGAACAGCTGAGCAGCCAGTGGTCCAATTACTTTTGGTCCCTTAAAAAGGGGGGACCACATATAAAAAGTGCTATAATTTCTACACTGTTTACCCGATTTGGATGTAAATGCCCTCAAATTAAAGCTGAAAGTCTGCACTTTCAGCTCATATTCATATTTACTTTCAAATCTAATATGCTGTGGTAGACAGCTAAAATAGTAATAATTTGGTCAATATCCAAATATTTATGGACCTGATTGTATGTGGGAACTCCTTCAAGACTGTTGGAAAAGCATTCCCGGTGAAGCTGGTTGAGAGAATGCCAAGAGTGTGCAAAGCTGTCATCAAGGCAAAGGGTGGCTACTTTGAAGAATCTAAAATATATATTTTGATTTAACACTTTTTTTGGTTACTACATGATACGCCTACCTCCTGGAGGGTGTTTTTGATGTGTGAATGTGTTATTTAATAGTTTTGATGTCTTCACTATTATTCTACAATGTAGAAAATAGTAAAAATAAAGTAAAACCCTTGAATGAGTAGGTGTCAACTTTTCACTGGTACTATTAAAACATTTTTTCCCCCCAAGGCAGACCAGGCTCTAGCAAGGCAAGAGAGCCACCAGGCTTAGCCTCTCAGTAATTAGTGGAGTCAGGGCGGCTCAAAGTTTGCCAGCTAGATCTGACAAAGATTATGTGTGCGGTGGAAAGGTGTCTGTGAACCTACCCTGCTTCCCATCAAACACCGGGGTTTACGCTCACATAGAAGCTCACCACAGTTACAAGGGAAGCCATTATGATGGGCATACTATGGGCTTGAATGTGTGTTAATAGGAGTGTTGGTGTGCATGGTTGAAAGTAATAGAGCTACATTGGTTGATTGTGTGTGTTGGTGTGCGTTTAGGAACTCATCATTGCCCATATCATAGTTACAAGCAATGCTATTACTTTATTCATGTTTTGGCTTTAATGTGAGTGTTGTTTGAGTGTGTGTTTATGTTAGTGTTGATTGGTCTGAATGTGTTTGTTGGTGTCGATTGGTGTGTGTGTGTGTCGATTGGTGTGTGTGTGTGTGTGTCGATTGGTGTGTGTGTGTGTGTGTGTGTGTCGATTGGTGTGGGTGTGTGTGTTTATGTTAGTGTTGATTGGTGTGTGTGTGTCGATTGGTGTGTGTGTTTATGTTAGTGTTGAATGGTGTGCGTTCATGAACTGGTGGTCCGTATGTATGACCAGACCAGAGGTCAGAGGTTCATCCTTCCTGTCTGTGACTGTGAGCGTAGTCCAGGCTACTGCACGTCTCTATAGCGGATGTGTCACGAGTCACAACAACCGTTGTTACCCTGCAGGACCCAGTGTCTGTGGTTGTGAGAGAGACTGCTCTTGACTGGTAGTCAAGGCTGCTGCATGTCGTGTCTCTGTAGTGAGCGGTTGAGACACACACACACACACACTGGTGCTGTCACCGGACCCGCTGTAGACCTGCAGGATCCAGTCAGTCTCGGACAAGCGGACGGGTCACAGGATATAAGGATGAAAGTATCTCGTTGCCACAGGGTCCCTCTGCTGTTGCCCTGACAACATCTCTTAGCCACCAGTTATTATGACATGGTTGTTTACTACCCCATTCAGTGACTTCAGTTCCCCTCAAAACCCTACTCTGGGATACCCTACTCTGGGATACCCTACTCTGGGATACCCTACTCTGGGATGTCCAACCAAATCACTTTATGTCAACATTGACCATATTGGAGAGTGGAATAACTTGTTGTTTGGGTGCCTGGCTTCATGGCTATTCCTCCCTGGTCTTGTCTTTATGCATAGTAGGCTACATCAAATGGTATTGGTCACATACAACATATTTAGCAGATGTTATTGGTCACATACAACATATTTAGCAGACGTTATTGGTCACATACAACATATTTAGCAGACGTTATTGGTCACATACAACATATTTAGCAGACGTTATTGGTCACATACAACATATTTAGCAGACGTTATTGGTCACATACAACATATTTAGCAGACGTTATTGGTCACATACAACATATTTAGCAGACGTTATTGCGTGAGTAGCAGAAAGCTCCAACAGTGCTAGTCTATGTATGACAGATTTCTCTTGTCTTCATAAAGTCTCAAATTACAAAGTAAATGTTGCTCTGTTCTCCTCTCCAGTCAGCTGTTTATCTGGCAGGCCCACAATGCCCTGTTTATGATCCGCTGCCTGCTCAAAGTCTTCATCAGTGAGATGACAGAAGAGGAGCTGCACCTACAGTTCTCCTACCAGGAGAGGGCGCCAGGCTCCTGCGGTGAGAAATCCTTCCTTCCCTAGCTCCAGACCTGTATCCCACCATCCCTAGCTCCAGACCTGTATCCCTCCATCCCTAGCTCCAGACCTGTATACCACCATCCCTATCTCCAGACCTGTATCCCTCCATCCCTAGCTCCAGACCTGTATCCCTCCATCCCTAGCTCCAGACCTGTATCCCTCCGTCCCTAGCTCCAGACCTGTATCCCTCCGTCCCTAGCTCCAGACCTGTATCCCTCCGTCCCTAGCTCCAGACCTGTATCCCTCCGTCCCTAGTTCCATACCTGTATACCACCATCCCTATCTCCAGACCTGTATCCCTCCATCCCTAGCTCCAGACTTGTATCCCTCCATCCCTAGCTCCAGACCTGTATCCCTCCGTCCCTAGCTCCAGACCTGTATCCCACCCACCCTAGCTCCAGACCTGTATCCCTCCGTCCCTAGCTCCAGACCTGTATCCCTCCGTCCCTAGCTCCAGACCTGTATCCCTCCGTCCCTAGCTCCAGACCTGTATCCCTCCGTCCCTAGCTCCAGACCTGTATCCCTCCGTCCCTAGCTCCAGACCTGTATCCCTCCGTCCCTAGCTCCAGACCTGTATCCCTCCGTCCCTAGTTCCAGACCTGTATCCCTCCGTCCCTAGTTCCAGACCTGTATCCCTCCGTCCCTAGTTCCAGACCTGTATCCCTCCGTCCCTAGTTCCAGACCTGTATCCCTCCGTCCCTAGCTCCAGACCTGTATCCCTCCGTCCCTAGTTCCAGACCTGTATCCCTCAGTCCCTAGTTCCAGACCTGTATCCCTCCGTCCCTAGTTCCAGACCTGTATCCCTCCGTCCCTAGCTCCAGACCTGTATCCCTCCGTCCCTAGCTCCAGACCTGTATCCCTCCGTCCCTAGCTCCAGACCTGTATCCCTCCGTCCCTAGCTCCAGACCTGTATCCCTCCGTCCCTAGCTCCAGACCTGTATCCCTCCGTCCCTAGCTCCAGACCTGTATCCCTCCGTCCCTAGCTCCAGACCTGTATCCCTCCGTCCCTAGCTCCAGACCTGTATCCCTCCGTCCCTAGCTCCAGACCTGTATCCCTCCGTCCCTAGCTCCAGACCTGTATCCCTCCGTCCCTAGCTCCAGACCTGTATCCCTCCGTCCCTAGCTCCAGACCTGTATCCCTCCGTCCCTAGCTCCAGACCTGTATCCCTCCGTCCCTAGCTCCAGACCTGTATCCCTCCGTCCCTAGCTCCAGACCTGTATCCCTCCGTCCCTAGCTCCAGACCTGTATCCCTCCGTCCCTAGCTCCAGACCTGTATCCCTCCGTCCCTAGCTCCAGACCTGTATCCCTCCGTCCCTAGCTCCAGACCTGTATCCCTCCGTCCCTAGCTCCAGACCTGTATCCCTCCGTCCCTAGCTCCAGACCTGTATCCCTCCGTCCCTAGCTCCAGACCTGTATCCCTCCGTCCCTAGCTCCAGACCTGTATCCCTCCGTCCCTAGCTCCAGACCTGTATCCCTCCGTCCCTAGCTCCAGACCTGTATCCCTCCGTCCCTAGCTCCAGACCTGTATCCCTCCGTCCCTAGCTCCAGACCTGTATCCCTCCGTCCCTAGCTCCAGACCTGTATCCCTCCGTCCCTAGCTCCAGACCTGTATCCCACCGTCCCTAGCTCCAGACCTGTATCCCTCCGTCCCTAGTTCCAGACCTGTATCCCTCCGTCCCTAGCTCCAGACCTGTATCCCTCCGTCCCTAGCTCCAGACCTGTATCCCTCCGTCCCTAGCTCCAGACCTGTATCCCTCCGTCCCTAGCTCCAGACCTGTATCCCTCCGTCCCTAGCTCCAGACCTGTATCCCTCCGTCCCTAGCTCCAGACCTGTATCCCTCCGTCCCTAGCTCCAGACCTGTATCCCTCCGTCCCTAGCTCCAGACCTGTATCCCTCCGTCCCTAGCTCCAGACCTGTATCCCTCCGTCCCTAGCTCCAGACCTGTATCCCTCCGTCCCTAGCTCCAGACCTGTATCCCTCCGTCCCTAGCTCCAGACCTGTATCCCTCCGTCCCTAGCTCCATCCAGATGGGAGGGAGGAGAGAGTGGTGGAAATTGGGAGATTATTTTCTTTACAGTTAAACCAGCGAAGAAGAGATTAAACATCTTAATTAAATGATGCTGTAATGTTATGATTCACTCTGAGGCAAATAGTGAATTGCATATAACTCCTAGAGAGACTGACAATGTCCTAAACGGTCTGAAGGTACCACACAGTGAACTGCGGCTAGTTGTGATGCGCGGGGTTGACTCATAACCTGCCATCCCCATGGTTATATCTGCAGGGCGACCCGGGTTTAGGGTCATGAAGGGCAGCTGGGATATAGGGTCATGAAGGGCGGGTTGAATAATGATAAAATGATACCTTAAAAAATCCATAAACGTGTCATTGTTGTGCAATTTATATATATATTCTACATTTAGCCTAAAATAATCAAATAAAAACGTATCTAGCATTATTGCGTAAGCCTAAACCTTAGGGCCTAACTGTACGCCCCCATGAATATCCTACATGCTAATCACCAAATAGCCTACACGCTAATCACCAAATAGCCTACACGCTAATCACCAAATAGCCTACACGTTAATCACCAAATAGCCTACACGCTAATCACCAAATAGCCTACACGCTAATCACCAAATAGCCTACACGCTAATCGCCAAATGCTTTTGGGAATGAGCAGAAAAAGTTAATGTCGATCCCCGGAGGCAAAAAGGACCATGTCGGAGTTACCTTCAATAAGAGAAAAGCTGTGAAATGTAGAGTTGAAAATAAAGAGAAGGGAGGACCAGAAAGTCATGTTTGGGAAAGATTAGGTGAAGTGGTAAAAGAGGATGATGACAGTGTTGTGTGGTGATTGTGAGGCGCTATACACATTCAACAGTCACAAGATCGGAATTAAAATAGGCCTATGGCACGTCAAGGGAACTGTAGCCTACTGTTCAGATGAGTAAAATGGACACTGACTGTAGGTCTATAACCTCTCACAGAGCCTTAATATTAACTCTTGTTGAATTAAGTATTTCTTGCAGTAAAATGATACACTAAATGCAGGCTACATTTTGACAGGGGAACACGAGTGGAGAAATATGATATATTTCTTTCAGCATCTTGAGAGAATGTGAATGATCAGTTAGATACCGTCTGTAGATGTGCTATATTTATCAGCGTTAATAAAAGCTGATAGTATTTCAACCACATTAAATATGCATCCAAGCTGAACTGAAATCTAATCAGAAACATGTTGGGTCGTTTACACAGGTTTCTATCTCCTTACAACCGGTCAAACTGTTATTGTTATAGCATTTTCTCCCCGCTCCCTAATTTAATGACGTCAACTAGATTGAAGCTTTTTCATTCTATGGATTTTATGATATTCTGGTGAACGAGGGTTTATTTAGTCTTCTAGGGCAACATCATGACAGAAGAGAAGCTACATGTATCTAATTATATTCCAATAGCCTACCTAAAATCTGGGACAATAATATAGATCAGAGAAAATAAATCCTGCACACCCTGTCGTCAAATAGTTCTGCTGTCTCTGTATCCTACAGCGCATTTTCTATATTAGCGGGTTAGGGTCGGATGTAGGCCTCAGATTTGCACTTTGGGCGGATGCGTTATTAGCGCACCATTAGCGGTTATTATGGCCACTTTTTATTATGGCCATAATAACCGTTATTATGGCCACCTGTGTTTTTCTACTGAGATCTATGAAAGGGAAAACATTTGCAGAGGCATACATACAATCTGAGAATGTAGAGACTGCCACGGTTTATAGCCCCATTTTCATGATTCATCACTCCATTTCCTCATCTGGTATTGTCTTCAGCAGCTGGGTACTGTAGGTAACCCTTCCATTGTCACACAGAGAGAGGGGAGAGAGGAGGGAAGAAATGTGGAAAAATGGCATCACATCCCATCAGAGTTAATATCTGCTCTGCACTCTCGAAGGGCTTTCCATTAAGCCCTCGTTCCCAGGGTTGGGCTGGACCAGCGAGAGGGGGAGGAGAGAAGGGGGAGAGAGGGAAGGGAGGAGGGTGTCAGTGGGAAGAGAAGAACGGAATACGTTAGTGAGAGCAGAGGAAGACGTTCGTGGGAAGAGGAGAGGAGGTCTGGAAACACACTTAATTGGAAGTTGTTGCAGACAGAGAAGGAGATGGTGCCAACAGGCTGTCTTCACCCTCCACTGTGTGTGTCTCTTTCTCGGTTTCTCTCTCTCCATCCCTCTCACGCTGGGAGGGGGAGGGAGGGAGAGGGAGGAAAAAATGGAGCGTGTGAGAAGAAAAGAGAAGAGGGAGGGATAGAAGGGAAGGAGAGGAAAATGCCAATGGTGTATTGCCAGGGGTTATGCAGGGACCAAAACTGACACAGAGCAGAGACAGTTGTTTTTGTTTTTCTGCTTGTGATTTATGTTGCATGTCTATGTTGCTGTTCTATAGCACAGACTGATGAATGTGTAGACAAAGAATAGTCTAGTAGTCACAGGAAATTGAACATGCAGAGAGTAACATTGAATATGCATAGTATGCTTTATAAAAGTGTTTGGTACTTGTGTCCATTACAAGGTCAATTGGAAGTGAACTGTAAAGATATCAAAACCTACAGTACCAGTCAAAAGTTTGGACACACCTACTCATTCAAGGGTTTTTCTTTATACATTGTAGAAAAATAGTGAAGACATCGAAGCTATGAAATAACACATGGAATCATGTAGTAACCAAAAAAGTGTTAAACAAATCAAAATATATTTTATATTTGTAAAAGTAGCCACCCTTTGCCTTGATGACAGCTTTACACACTCTTGGGGTTTCTCTCAACCAGCTTCACCGGGAATGCTTTTCCAACAGTCTTGAAGGAGTTCCCACATATGCTTTTCCTTCACTCTGCAGTCCAACTCATCCCAAACCATCTCAATTGGGTTGAGGTTGGTGATTGTTGAAGCCAGGTCATCTGATGCAGCACTCCATCACACCAAAGGACAGATTTCCACCGGTCTAATGTCCATTGTTTGTGTTTCTTGGCCCAAGCAAGACTCTTCTTCTTATTGGTGTCCTTTAGTGGTGGTTTCTTTGCAGCAATTTGACCATGAAGGCCTGATTCACGCAGTCTCCTCTGAACAGTTGATGTTGAGATGTCTGTTACTTGAACTCTGTGAAGCATTTATTTGGGCTGCAATTTCTGAGGCTGGTAACTTTAATGAACTTATCCTCTGCAGCAGAGGTAACACTGGGTCTTCCTTTCCTGTGGTGGTCCTCATGAGAGACAGTTTCATCATAGTGCTTGATGGTTTTTGCATCTGCACTTGAAGAAACTTTCAACGTTCTTGACATTTTCTGCATTGACTGACCTTCATATCTTAAAGTAATGATGGACTGTCATTTCTCTTTGCTTATTTGAGCTGTTCTTGCCATAATATGGACTTGATCTTTTACGAAGTAGGGCTATCTTCTGTATACCACCCCTACCTTGTCACAACACAACTGGTTGGCTTAAGAAGCATTAAGAAGGAAAGAAATTCCACAAATTAACATTTTAACAAGGCACACCTGTTAATTGAAATACATTCCAGGTGACTACTTCATGAAGCTGGTTGAGAGAATGCCAAGAGTGTGCAACGCTGTCATCAAGGCAAAGGGTAGCTACTTTGAAGAATCTCAAATATAAAATATATTTTGATTTGTTGAACACTTTTGTTGGTTACTACTTGATTCCATGTGTTATTTCATAGTTTTGTTGTCTTCATTATTATTCTACAATGTAGAAAATAGTAAAAATAAAGAAAAAACCTTGAATGAGTAGGTGCGTCCACTTTTGACTGGTACTCTATATCCTGGGGATGTAACGATTCACCGATATGCATCGGTCCCCGATTCAAATGTTTAAGATACAAGTGCATCGGTCCGTTAACCCCAAACCGATCCAAATGTAACATGCATCGGTCAGAAAATCGATTCAAAAGTTACAAATCGCCGGGTTCTCAACATTTTTGCTCATATTACATTCTATCTACCTTCCCGAAAATACCTCATCTTCTGTGACAACTGATGTGTCCTCTCCTTCAGTGTCAAACTAAGCATGTAACTGTGTTGACGGTCATTGACCTACAAGTCATTTTGCATGCTGAACAACCCCAGGTAATATCAGTAGCCTGGTCAAACTGTGCACTGTTCCCAGCTTCACGCGCAGTCTAACGTGAGGTAGGCGGCCTGCTCCAAATGCTAAAATGGCTTGCTTGATATTAGGCTTTATTAGTTAAGTGACAACCTGTGTAATTTTCTAGGTTATTGTTATTTATGCGCTGTTGAAAATAGTTTTTTTTCCAGAATAAAAGTAATCTACCGGAGACGCATCTGATCTGACTATAGCTGCTGAACGAGCCTGACAATAGCTTTGATTTTGATTGTTCAGGTTCACCATCACCAATAGTTTTGAAAGTGTTGCTTTAAACAATCAGTGTATATGGTATTTATATAAATAATACTATACAGGTTAAAGATGATCATTTCATAACGAGGACAGCAATCGCAGAGGAGAAGAGAAAATCACTCCAGAGCGGTCATAACCATTCAATTATGAGACGGGTCAAATCCAAAGTTGTGCTATATATTCATTGGCTATATTTCATAGCTCATTTCTAAAGATACATATTGATACATTACTAGCTGAAATACAATCTGCAAAAATGGCAAGTAAATTAGTGGGTGATGGTGATTTCAGAACCGAAGTGGAGGGGAACAAAAGAAAAGAGTCTACATTTACCCCCCCCCCCCCAATCTGGTAGTAGTCTTCTTTATTGCTCAGTTTAGGGCCTACATAGTACATACATCAATTACACACACTCATACACACAGAGAGAGAGAAAGTTGTCTCAGACAGATCCAGCTCATGAGGTCCATCAGCGGCAGATTTGAATTTAGAATGGAAAATTGATGTTTTTCTTCAATACATGTTAATGCATCGAATTGTATCTCATTAATTCGTTCTCTAATCAAACTGAATCGTTTCAAACTAATCGTTCCTGTATTGTAGCTCATCTGTACGTATCGAGTCGTCTTGAAAGGGAAAGATGCACATCCCTAATGTATCCAGACACCCCTATGGTCAATCACACCAGGTAAACGATAAATGGACGTTTGCCATGATAAAACAATCTACAAGACCGCCTGGTTCTCGTCTCTGTTGCCATAGTTCAGAGCATCTTTACACTCAGTTCTCAGTTTGTTAGGTACACCAGCCCATTGACAAAAACAGTTTGCTCCTACAAACAGTGAGTCACTTGGCCGTGGCTTGCTGTACAAAGCAGGCAGACAGGCATCGAAGCATTGTGACTAGAATGCGCAAAACTATTGACCTGAGCGTCTTTGAGCGTGGTGACAGAGCATGAACGGTATCTCGGCAACGCATAACTCGCCGGTCCTTGTCACAGATGGGCTAATGCAGCAGACGACTACTCTGGATTCCACTCCTATCAGCTAAAAACAGTAAGAAGTGGCTCCAGTCAACGACCAACAACACTGGACAATTGAGGAGTGGAAAAACATAGCCTGGTCTGACAAATCCCAGTGCCATCAGCATGACCCAACAGGAAGAGTCCAAATTGTACTTTTTGGTCCACCTCCCACTGTGGCAGGAATATGAGAAAAAAATCTACAAGACATATTTTTTTACGCTACAATTAAACCAACAAAACACACAAAAAAAGGATGAGCATGCTTTGTAATGTTTCTAAAACAAATGTATTACAAGTAATAAGTAATGTGGTACAGTGCTGTGAAGAAGTATTTTCCCCTTTCTGATTCTCTCTATTTTTCATATTTTTTCTCCTGAATGTTGTCAGATCTTCAGTAAAACCTGATATTAGATAAAGGGAACCTGAGTTCACAACAACAAAAAATATACTTATTTTATTTATTTAAAACATAAAGTTATGCAACATCCAATTCCCCTGTGTGAAAAAAATAATTGCCCCCTTACAGTCAATAACTGGTTGTGCCTCCTTTAGCTGCAATGACCTCAACTGAATGCTTTCTATAGTTGTTGATCAGTCTCTCACGTCGCTGGGGAGGAATTTTGTCCCTCTCTTCCATGCAGAACTGCTTTAACTCAGCAACATTTGTGGGTTTTCAAGCATGAACTACTCGTTTTAAGTCCTGCCACAACATCTCAATTGGGATTAGGTCTGGACTTTGACTAGGCCAGTCCAAAGCCTCAGATATGTTGCATTTTAGCCATTTTAATGTAGACTTGATTGTGTGTTTTGGATCATTGTCTTGCTGCATGACCCAGCTGCACTTCAGCTTCAGCTCACAGACAGATGGCCTGACATTCTCCTGTAGAATTCTCTGATACAGAGCAGAATTCATGGTTCCTTCTATAAAGGGAAGTCATCCAGGTTCTGAGGAAGCAAAGCATCCCCAAACCATCACACTTCCACCACCATGCTTGACTGTTGGTATGAGGTTTTTACTGTGGAATGCAGTGTTTGGTTTTCACCAGACTTAATGAGACACGTCTCGTCCAAAAAGTTGACTCAAAGTTTTTCAAGACTCTTGGAAGAATGTTCTATGGACAGATGAGTCAACTATACTTTTTTGGATGACTTGGGTAGACTTTAGTTTCAAGTAAATTAGACCAACTTTTAAGCCTGTGCACAGTGCTTCTACATTTACATTTACATTTAAGTCATTTAGCAGACGCTCTTATCCTAAAAAAGTAAATATTTCACTCAGCTCCTCACGTGCACACAGCCCCCCAGCCAGGCAGTGTGGCTGTGCGAGGTGGCATAGGCAATATAGGCTTCGTAGTTCTTTGACTTTGTGCGATTATTTACCAGCTATGAAACAAAACGCCAGAAATACTTTGAAAACAGCTACTGCAGCATTTATGTTACTATAAATGTGATCATTCTTGACTTTCTATTCACAAATGAGAGTGAAATGCTCGCACTGTGGAGCACTGACCACACGCCAACGTGGCTGGTGAAATAGACGTTTTTACCCACCAATGCCAAAATCTACCCGCAGCTGGCGGGTGTCAATTTTAGGCCCTGGTCCATGGCCCCATCCTGCCTGGTGTCAATGGTACAGACTGGTGGCAGTGGTGTAATGGTGTGGGGAATGTTAGTTCCCTTGATACCAATTGAGCAACGTTTCCATTACCAGAAGAAATCAAGCTGTTCTGGAGGCAAAGAGGGTCCGACCCGGTACTAGATGGGTATACCTAATAAACTGGCCACTGAGTGTATGTTTAATAGCTATCAAGGCCATGCATCCAACAGAGCCACCCCACTGTGCCTTGGGGTCTTCTCATGTGCGTAGGTTTTCCTGTGAGGTGAGCTTGGGTCTCTACTCTCCACGTTTTTCCATTGAACCCAAACGAACACAAAGTACTCTTTGTAGTCAAGTAGGGGGTCAGTGTAGCTATTGGCTGGTCTAATTGAAAGGTGGTTGAAAGCAGAGACAGGCTAGGTAATTGGCTAAACGTCTCTCTCTACCTCCCTCTCCGTCTCTGTCTCCCTCTCTGTGTCTCTCTGTCTCTCCCTCTCTCTCTCCCTCTCTCTCTCCCTCTCTCTCTCTCTGTCTCTCTCCCTCTCTCCCTCTCTCCCTCTCTCCCTCTCTCTGTCTCTCTCCCTCTCTCTGTCTCTCTCCCTCTCTCTGTCTCTCACTCTCCCTCTCCCTCTGTCTCTCTCTCTCTCATTCTGCAGACACGGGGAGAGAGGACCTGCTGGAGGAGCTGATTTGTAACCTGGTACACCTGGTCGTGGAGGTGCCCCTGCTGTGAGTACCTTGGAGGGGGGTGGGGTGTGGGCGGAGAGGACTAGGGGTGGACTGAGTCTGGACCCCCTATGGCTTCCACCTGGGGGGGAAGGGAGGGTGAGGGGTACACCTGGCCGTGGAGGTGCCCCTGCTGTGAGGGTTTGGTGCAGAGGGGGATGGATGGGCACTGAGTCTGGAGCCCGTCTGGCCTCCTCCAGCTGTTTTAATGGGCTCTTGGATGGTGATAAATGAAAGGCCAGCTCTACAAACTGCAGGTATTCTAGATACCTGCTGCATTGAAATATTTGATCTCCACACACCGACTGGGTCATCAGTTAGCATTTTATTCCTCTCCCCTTTTACATTAAAGCCTCTTAAAATGAGACCCTAAGTCCTAAAGGGACCATCTGTCGTGGGTAGATGGGGGGGGGGGGGGGGGAAATGATCCTGTCTTCTGTACCTGCTCCCCCCAAAAGGTTGAATATAGAGAGCTCCAGTGTGAGTGGGCCAGTAGCACCAGGTCAGGTTGAATATAGAGAGCTCCAGTGTGAGTGGGCCAGTAGCACCAGGTCAGGTTGAATATAGAGAGCTCCAGTGGGGGGGGGGGGGGGGGGTGGGGAAAATGATCCTGTCTTCTGTACCTGCTCCCCCCAAAAGGTTGAATATAGAGAGCTCCAGTGTGAGTGGGCCAGTAGCACCAGGTCAGGTTGAATATAGAGAGCTCCAGTGTGAGTGGGCCAGTAGCACCAGGTCAGGTTGAATATAGAGAGCTCCAGTGTGAGTGGGCCAGTAGCACCAGGTCAGGTTGAATATAGAGAGCTCCAGTGTGAGTGGGGGGGGGGGGGGAATGATCCTGTCTTCTGTACCTGCTCCCCCCAAAAGGTTGAATATAGAGAGCTCCAGTGTGAGTGGGCCAGTAGCACCAGGTCAGGTTGAATATAGAGAGCTCCAGTGTGAGTGGGCCAGTAGCACCAGGTCAGGTTGAATATAGAGAGCTCCAGTGTGAGTGGGCCAGTAGCACCAGGTCAGGTTGAATATAGAGAGCTCCAGTGTGAGTGGGGGGGAATGATCCTGTCTTCTGTACCTGCTCCCCCCAAAAGGTTGAATATAGAGAGCTCCAGTGTGAGTGGGCCAGTAGCACCAGGTCAGGTTGAATATAGAGAGCTCCAGTGTGAGTGGGCCAGTAGCACCAGGTCAGGTTGAATATAGAGAGCTCCAGTGTGAGTGGGGGGGGGGGGGAATGATCCTGTCTTCTGTACCTGCTCCCCCCAAAAGGTTGAATATAGAGAGCTCCAGTGTGAGTGGGCCAGTAGCACCAGGTCAGGTTGAATATAGAGAGCTCCAGTGTGAGTGGGGGGGGGGGGGGGGGAATGATCCTGTCTTCTGTACCTGCTCCCCCCAAAAGGTTGAATATAGAGAGCTCCAGTGTGAGTGGGCCAGTAGCACCAGGTCAGGTTGAATATAGAGAGCTCCAGTGTGAGTGGGCCAGTAGCACCAGGTCAGGTTGAATATAGAGAGCTCCAGTGTGAGTGGGCCAGTAGCACCAGGTCAGGTTGAATATAGAGAGCTCCAGTGTGAGTGGGCCAGTAGCACCAGGTCAGGTTGAATATAGAGAGCTCCAGTGTGAGTGGGGGGGGGGGGGGGGGGGAATGATCCTGTCTTCTGTACCTGCTCCCCCCAAAAGGTTGAATATAGAGAGCTCCAGTGTGAGTGGGCCAGTAGCACCAGGTCAGGTTGAATATAGAGAGCTCCAGTGTGAGTGGGCCAGTAGCACCAGGTCAGGTTGAATATAGAGAGCTCCAGTGTGAGTGGGGGGGGGAATGATCCTGTCTTCTGTACCTGCTCCCCCCAAAAGGTTGAATATAGAGAGCTCCAGTGTGAGTGGGCCAGTAGCACCAGGTCAGGTTGAATATAGAGAGCTCCAGTGTGAGTGGGCCAGTAGCACCAGGTCAGGTTGAATATAGAGAGCTCCAGTGTGAGTGGGGGGGGGGGGGGGAATGATCCTGTCTTCTGTACCTGCTCCCCCCAAAAGGTTGAATATAGAGAGCTCCAGTGTGAGTGGGCCAGTAGCACCAGGTCAGGTTGAATATAGAGAGCTCCAGTGTGAGTGGGCCAGTAGCACCAGGTCAGGTTGAATATAGAGAGCTCCAGTGTGAGTGGGCCAGTAGCACCAGGTCAGGTTGAATATAGAGAGCTCCAGTGTGAGTGGGCCAGTAGCACCAGGTCAGGTTGAATATAGAGAGCTCCAGTGTGAGTGGGGGGGAATGATCCTGTCTTCTGTACCTGCTCCCCCCAAAAGGTTGAATATAGAGAGCTCCAGTGTGAGTGGGCCAGTAGCACCAGGTCAGGTTGAATATAGAGAGCTCCAGTGTGAGTGGGCCAGTAGCACCAGGTCAGGTTGAATATAGAGAGCTCCAGTGTGAGTGGGGGGGGGGGGGGGAATGATCCTGTCTTCTGTACCTGCTCCCCCCAAAAGGTTGAATATAGAGAGCTCCAGTGTGAGTGGGCCAGTAGCACCAGGTCAGGTTGAATATAGAGAGCTCCAGTGTGAGTGGGCCAGTAGCACCAGGTCAGGTTGAATATAGAGAGCTCCAGTGTGAGTGGGGGGGGGGGGGGGAATGATCCTGTCTTCTGTACCTGCTCCCCCCAAAAGGTTGAATATAGAGAGCTCCAGTGTGAGTGGGCCAGTAGCACCAGGTCAGGTTGAATATAGAGAGCTCCAGTGTGAGTGGGCCAGTAGCACCAGGTCAGGTTGAATATAGAGAGCTCCAGTGTGAGTGGGCCAGTAGCACCAGGTCAGGTTGAATATAGAGAGCTCCAGTGTGAGTGGGCCAGTAGCACCAGGTCAGGTTGAATATAGAGAGCTCCAGTGTGAGTGGGGGGGGGGGGGGGGAATGATCCTGTCTTCTGTACCTGCTCCCCCCAAAAGGTTGAATATAGAGAGCTCCAGTGTGAGTGGGCCAGTAGCACCAGGTCAGGTTGAATATAGAGAGCTCCAGTGTGAGTGGGCCAGTAGCACCAGGTCAGGTTGAATATAGAGAGCTCCAGTGTGAGTGGGGGGGGGGGGGGAATGATCCTGTCTTCTGTACCTGCTCCCCCCAAAAGGTTGAATATAGAGAGCTCCAGTGTGAGTGGGCCAGTAGCACCAGGTCAGGTTGAATATAGAGAGCTCCAGTGTGAGTGGGGGGGGGGAATGATCCTGTCTTCTGTACCTGCTCCCCCCAAAAGGTTGAATATAGAGAGCTCCAGTGTGAGTGGGCCAGTAGCACCAGGTCAGGTTGAATATAGAGAGCTCCAGTGTGAGTGGGCCAGTAGCACCAGGTCAGGTTGAATATAGAGAGCTCCAGTGTGAGTGGGCCAGTAGCACCAGGTCAGGTTGAATATAGAGAGCTCCAGTGTGAGTGGGCCAGTAGCACCAGGTCAGGTTGAATATAGAGAGCTCCAGTGTGAGTGGGGGGGGGGGGGGAATGATCCTGTCTTCTGTACCTGCTCCCCCCAAAAGGTTGAATATAGAGAGCTCCAGTGTGAGTGGGCCAGTAGCACCAGGTCAGGTTGAATATAGAGAGCTCCAGTGTGAGTGGGCCAGTAGCACCAGGTCAGGTTGAATATAGAGAGCTCCAGTGTGAGTGGGGGGGGGGGGGGGGAATGATCCTGTCTTCTGTACCTGCTCCCCCCAAAAGGTTGAATATAGAGAGCTCCAGTGTGAGTGGGCCAGTAGCACCAGGTCAGGTTGAATATAGAGAGCTCCAGTGTGAGTGGGCCAGTAGCACCAGGTCAGGTTGAATATAGAGAGCTCCAGTGTGAGTGGGCCAGTAGCACCAGGTCAGGTTGAATATAGAGAGCTCCAGTGTGAGTGGGCCAGTAGCACCAGGTCAGGTTGAATATAGAGAGCTCCAGTGTGAGTGGGCCAGTAGCACCAGGTCAGGTTGAATATAGAGAGCTCCAGTGTGAGTGGGCCAGTAGCACCAGGTCAGGTTGAATATAGAGAGCTCCAGTGTGAGTGGGGGGGGGGGGGGAATGATCCTGTCTTCTGTACCTGCTCCCCCCAAAAGGTTGAATATAGAGAGCTCCAGTGTGAGTGGGCCAGTAGCACCAGGTCAGGTTGAATATAGAGAGCTCCAGTGTGAATGGGCCAGTAGCACCAGGTCAGGTTGAATATAGAGAGCTCCAGTGTGAATGGGCCAGTAGCACCAGGTCAGGTTGAATATAGAGAGCTCCAGTGTGAGTGGGCCAGTAGCACCAGGTCAGGTTGAATATAGAGAGCTCCAGTGTGAGTGGGCCAGTAGCACCAGGTCAGGTTGAATATAGAGAGCTCCAGTGTGAGTGGGGGGGAATGATCCTGTCTTCTGTACCTGCTCCCCCCAAAAGGTTGAATATAGAGAGCTCCAGTGTGAGTGGGCCAGTAGCACCAGGTCAGGTTGAATATAGAGAGCTCCAGTGTGAGTGGGGGGGGGGGGGGGGAATGATCCTGTCTTCTGTACCTGCTCCCCCCAAAAGGTTGAATATAGAGAGCTCCAGTGTGAGTGGGCCAGTAGCACCAGGTCAGGTTGAATATAGAGAGCTCCAGTGTGAGTGGGCCAGTAGCACCAGGTCAGGTTGAATATAGAGAGCTCCAGTGTGAGTGGGCCAGTAGCACCAGGTCAGGTTGAATATAGAGAGCTCCAGTGTGAGTGGGCCAGTAGCACCAGGTCAGGTTGAATATAGAGAGCTCCAGTGTGAGTGGGGGGGGGGGGGGAATGATCCTGTCTTCTGTACCTGCTCCCCCCAAAAGGTTGAATATAGAGAGCTCCAGTGTGAGTGGGCCAGTAGCACCAGGTCAGGTTGAATATAGAGAGCTCCAGTGTGAGTGGGGGGGGGGGGGGGGGAATGATCCTGTCTTCTGTACCTGCTCCCCCCAAAAGGTTGAATATAGAGAGCTCCAGTGTGAGTGGGCCAGTAGCACCAGGTCAGGTTGAATATAGAGAGCTCCAGTGTGAGTGGGCCAGTAGCACCAGGTCAGGTTGAATATAGAGAGCTCCAGTGTGAGTGGGCCAGTAGCACCAGGTCAGGTTGAATATAGAGAGCTCCAGTGTGAGTGGGCCAGTAGCACCAGGTCAGGTTGAATATAGAGAGCTCCAGTGTGAGTGGGGGGGGGGATGATCCTGTCTTCTGTACCTGCTCCCCCCAAAAGGTTGAATATAGAGAGCTCCAGTGTGAGTGGGCCAGTAGCACCAGGTCAGGTTGAATATAGAGAGCTCCAGTGTGAGTGGGCCAGTAGCACCAGGTCAGGTTGAATATAGAGAGCTCCAGTGTGAGTGGGCCAGTAGCACCAGGTCAGGTTGAATATAGAGAGCTCCAGTGGGGGGGGGGGGGGATGATCCTGTCTTCTGTACCTGCTCCCCCCAAAAGGTTGAATATAGAGAGCTCCAGTGTGAGTGGGCCAGTAGCACCAGGTCAGGTTGAATATAGAGAGCTCCAGTGTGAGTGGGCCAGTAGCACCAGGTCAGGTTGAATATAGAGAGCTCCAGTGTGAGTGGGGGGGGGGGGGGGAATGATCCTGTCTTCTGTACCTGCTCCCCCCAAAAGGTTGAATATAGAGAGCTCCAGTGTGAGTGGGCCAGTAGCACCAGGTCAGGTTGAATATAGAGAGCTCCAGTGTGAGTGGGCCAGTAGCACCAGGTCAGGTTGAATATAGAGAGCTCCAGTGTGAGTGGGGGGGAATGATCCTGTCTTCTGTACCTGCTCCCCCCAAAAGGTTGAATATAGAGAGCTCCAGTGTGAGTGGGCCAGTAGCACCAGGTCAGGTTGAATATAGAGAGCTCCAGTGTGAGTGGGCCAGTAGCACCAGGTCAGGTTGAATATAGAGAGCTCCAGTGTGAGTGGGGGGGGGGGGGAATGATCCTGTCTTCTGTACCTGCTCCCCCCAAAAGGTTGAATATAGAGAGCTCCAGTGTGAGTGGGCCAGTAGCACCAGGTCAGGTTGAATATAGAGAGCTCCAGTGTGAGTGGGGGGGGGGGGGAAATGATCCTGTCTTCTGTACCTGCTCCCCCCAAAAGGTTGAATATAGAGAGCTCCAGTGTGAGTGGGCCAGTAGCACCAGGTCAGGTTGAATATAGAGAGCTCCAGTGTGAGTGGGCCAGTAGCACCAGGTCAGGTTGAATATAGAGAGCTCCAGTGTGAGTGGGCCAGTAGCACCAGGTCAGGTTGAATATAGAGAGCTCCAGTGTGAGTGGGCCAGTAGCACCAGGTCAGGTTGAATATAGAGAGCTCCAGTGTGAGTGGGGGGGGGGGGGGGAATGATCCTGTCTTCTGTACCTGCTCCCCCCAAAAGGTTGAATATAGAGAGCTCCAGTGTGAGTGGGCCAGTAGCACCAGGTCAGGTTGAATATAGAGAGCTCCAGTGTGAGTGGGCCAGTAGCACCAGGTCAGGTTGAATATAGAGAGCTCCAGTGTGAGTGGGGGGGGGGAATGATCCTGTCTTCTGTACCTGCTCCCCCCAAAAGGTTGAATATAGAGAGCTCCAGTGTGAGTGGGCCAGTAGCACCAGGTCAGGTTGAATATAGAGAGCTCCAGTGTGAGTGGGCCAGTAGCACCAGGTCAGGTTGAATATAGAGAGCTCCAGTGTGAGTGGGGGGGGGGGGGGGAATGATCCTGTCTTCTGTACCTGCTCCCCCCAAAAGGTTGAATATAGAGAGCTCCAGTGTGAGTGGGCCAGTAGCACCAGGTCAGGTTGAATATAGAGAGCTCCAGTGTGAGTGGGCCAGTAGCACCAGGTCAGGTTGAATATAGAGAGCTCCAGTGTGAGTGGGCCAGTAGCACCAGGTCAGGTTGAATATAGAGAGCTCCAGTGTGAGTGGGCCAGTAGCACCAGGTCAGGTTGAATATAGAGAGCTCCAGTGTGAGTGGGGGGGGGGGGGGAATGATCCTGTCTTCTGTACCTGCTCCCCCCAAAAGGTTGAATATAGAGAGCTCCAGTGTGAGTGGGCCAGTAGCACCAGGTCAGGTTGAATATAGAGAGCTCCAGTGTGAGTGGGCCAGTAGCACCAGGTCAGGTTGAATATAGAGAGCTCCAGTGTGAGTGGGGGGGGGGGGGGGGGGGAATGATCCTGTCTTCTGTACCTGCTCCCCCCAAAAGGTTGAATATAGAGAGCTCCAGTGTGAGTGGGCCAGTAGCACCAGGTCAGGTTGAATATAGAGAGCTCCAGTGTGAGTGGGCCAGTAGCACCAGGTCAGGTTGAATATAGAGAGCTCCAGTGTGAGTGGGCCAGTAGCACCAGGTCAGGTTGAATATAGAGAGCTCCAGTGTGAGTGGGCCAGTAGCACCAGGTCAGGTTGAATATAGAGAGCTCCAGTGTGAGTGGGCCAGTAGCACCAGGTCAGGTTGAATATAGAGAGCTCCAGTGTGAGTGGGCCAGTAGCACCAGGTCAGGTTGAATATAGAGAGCTCCAGTGTGAGTGGGGGGGGGGGGGGGAATGATCCTGTCTTCTGTACCTGCTCCCCCCAAAAGGTTGAATATAGAGAGCTCCAGTGTGAGTGGGCCAGTAGCACCAGGTCAGGTTGAATATAGAGAGCTCCAGTGTGAGTGGGCCAGTAGCACCAGGTCAGGTTGAATATAGAGAGCTCCAGTGTGAGTGGGCCAGTAGCACCAGGTCAGGTTGAATATAGAGAGCTCCAGTGTGAGTGGGCCAGTAGCACCAGGTCAGGTTGAATATAGAGAGCTCCAGTGTGAGTGGGGGGGGGGGGGGATGATCCTGTCTTCTGTACCTGCTCCCCCCAAAAGGTTGAATATAGAGAGCTCCAGTGTGAGTGGGCCAGTAGCACCAGGTCAGGTTGAATATAGAGAGCTCCAGTGTGAGTGGGCCAGTAGCACCAGGTCAGGTTGAATATAGAGAGCTCCAGTGTGAGTGGGCCAGTAGCACCAGGTCAGGTTGAATATAGAGAGCTCCAGTGTGAGTGGGCCAGTAGCACCAGGTCAGGTTGAATATAGAGAGCTCCAGTGTGAGTGGGCCAGTAGCACCAGGTCAGGTTGAATATAGAGAGCTCCAGTGTGAGTGGGGGGGGGGGGGGATGATCCTGTCTTCTGTACCTGCTCCCCCCAAAAGGTTGAATATAGAGAGCTCCAGTGTGAGTGGGCCAGTAGCACCAGGTCAGGTTGAATATAGAGAGCTCCAGTGTGAGTGGGCCAGTAGCACCAGGTCAGGTTGAATATAGAGAGCTCCAGTGTGAGTGGGCCAGTAGCACCAGGTCAGGTTGAATATAGAGAGCTCCAGTGTGAGTGGGCCAGTAGCACCAGGTCAGGTTGAATATAGAGAGCTCCAGTGTGAGTGGGGGGGGGGGGGGGGGAATGATCCTGTCTTCTGTACCTGCTCCCCCCAAAAGGTTGAATATAGAGAGCTCCAGTGTGAGTGGGCCAGTAGCACCAGGTCAGGTTGAATATAGAGAGCTCCAGTGTGAGTGGGCCAGTAGCACCAGGTCAGGTTGAATATAGAGAGCTCCAGTGTGAGTGGGCCAGTAGCACCAGGTCAGGTTGAATATAGAGAGCTCCAGTGTGAATGGGCCAGTAGCACCAGGTCAGGTTGAATATAGAGAGCTCCAGTGTGAATGGGCCAGTAGCACCAGGTCAGGTTGAACATAGAGAGCTCCAGTGTGAGTGGGCCAGTAGCACCAGGTCAGGTTGAATATAGAGAGCTCCAGTGTGAGTGGGCCAGTAGCACCAGGTCAGGTTGAATATAGAGAGCTCCAGTGTGAGTGGGGGGGGGGGGGGGAATGATCCTGTCTTCTGTACCTGCTCCCCCCAAAAGGTTGAATATAGAGAGCTCCAGTGTGAGTGGGCCAGTAGCACCAGGTCAGGTTGAATATAGAGAGCTCCAGTGTGAGTGGGCCAGTAGCACCAGGTCAGGTTGAATATAGAGAGCTCCAGTGTGAGTGGGCCAGTAGCACCAGGTCAGGTTGAATATAGAGAGCTCCAGTGTGAGTGGGGGGGAATGATCCTGTCTTCTGTACCTGCTCCCCCCAAAAGGTTGAATATAGAGAGCTCCAGTGTGAGTGGGCCAGTAGCACCAGGTCAGGTTGAATATAGAGAGCTCCAGTGTGAGTGGGCCAGTAGCACCAGGTCAGGTTGAATATAGAGAGCTCCAGTGTGAGTGGGGGGGGGGGGGAATGATCCTGTCTTCTGTACCTGCTCCCCCCAAAAGGTTGAATATAGAGAGCTCCAGTGTGAGTGGGCCAGTAGCACCAGGTCAGGTTGAATATAGAGAGCTCCAGTGTGAGTGGGCCAGTAGCACCAGGTCAGGTTGAATATAGAGAGCTCCAGTGTGAGTGGGCCAGTAGCACCAGGTCAGGTTGAATATAGAGAGCTCCAGTGTGAGTGGGCCAGTAGCACCAGGTCAGGTTGAATATAGAGAGCTCCAGTGTGAGTGGGGGGGGGGGGGGGAATGATCCTGTCTTCTGTACCTGCTCCCCCCAAAAGGTTGAATATAGAGAGCTCCAGTGTGAGTGGGCCAGTAGCACCAGGTCAGGTTGAATATAGAGAGCTCCAGTGTGAGTGGGCCAGTAGCACCAGGTCAGGTTGAATATAGAGAGCTCCAGTGTGAGTGGGGGGGGGGGGGGGAATGATCCTGTCTTCTGTACCTGCTCCCCCCAAAAGGTTGAATATAGAGAGCTCCAGTGTGAGTGGGCCAGTAGCACCAGGTCAGGTTGAATATAGAGAGCTCCAGTGTGAGTGGGCCAGTAGCACCAGGTCAGGTTGAATATAGAGAGCTCCAGTGTGAGTGGGCCAGTAGCACCAGGTCAGGTTGAATATAGAGAGCTCCAGTGTGAGTGGGCCAGTAGCACCAGGTCAGGTTGAATATAGAGAGCTCCAGTGTGAGTGGGCCAGTAGCACCAGGTCAGGTTGAATATAGAGAGCTCCAGTGTGAGTGGGCCAGTAGCACCAGGTCAGGTTGAATATAGAGAGCTCCAGTGTGAGTGGGGGGGGGGGGGGGAATGATCCTGTCTTCTGTACCTGCTCCCCCCAAAAGGTTGAATATAGAGAGCTCCAGTGTGAGTGGGCCAGTAGCACCAGGTCAGGTTGAATATAGAGAGCTCCAGTGTGAGTGGGCCAGTAGCACCAGGTCAGGTTGAATATAGAGAGCTCCAGTGTGAGTGGGCCAGTAGCACCAGGTCAGGTTGAATATAGAGAGCTCCAGTGTGAGTGGGCCAGTAGCACCAGGTCAGGTTGAATATAGAGAGCTCCAGTGTGAGTGGGGGGGGGGGGGATGATGATCCTGTCTTCTGTACCTGCTCCCCCCAAAAGGTTGAATATAGAGAGCTCCAGTGTGAGTGGGCCAGTAGCACCAGGTCAGGTTGAATATAGAGAGCTCCAGTGTGAGTGGGCCAGTAGCACCAGGTCAGGTTGAATATAGAGAGCTCCAGTGTGAGTGGGCCAGTAGCACCAGGTCAGGTTGAATATAGAGAGCTCCAGTGTGAGTGGGCCAGTAGCACCAGGTCAGGTTGAATATAGAGAGCTCCAGTGTGAGTGGGGGGGGGGGGGGGAATGATCCTGTCTTCTGTACCTGCTCCCCCCAAAAGGTTGAATATAGAGAGCTCCAGTGTGAGTGGGCCAGTAGCACCAGGTCAGGTTGAATATAGAGAGCTCCAGTGTGAGTGGGCCAGTAGCACCAGGTCAGGTTGAATATAGAGAGCTCCAGTGTGAGTGGGCCAGTAGCACCAGGTCAGGTTGAATATAGAGAGCTCCAGTGTGAATGGGCCAGTAGCACCAGGTCAGGTTGAATATAGAGAGCTCCAGTGTGAATGGGCCAGTAGCACCAGGTCAGGTTGAACATAGAGAGCTCCAGTGTGAGTGGGCCAGTAGCACCAGGTCAGGTTGAATATAGAGAGCTCCAGTGTGAGTGGGCCAGTAGCACCAGGTCAGGTTGAATATAGAGAGCTCCAGTGTGAGTGGGGGGGGGGGGGGGGAATGATCCTGTCTTCTGTACCTGCTCCCCCCAAAAGGTTGAATATAGAGAGCTCCAGTGTGAGTGGGCCAGTAGCACCAGGTCAGGTTGAATATAGAGAGCTCCAGTGTGAGTGGGCCAGTAGCACCAGGTCAGGTTGAATATAGAGAGCTCCAGTGTGAGTGGGCCAGTAGCACCAGGTCAGGTTGAATATAGAGAGCTCCAGTGTGAATGGGCCAGTAGCACCAGGTCAGGTTGAATGTAGAGAGCTCCAGTGTGAATGGGCCAGTAGCACCAGGTCAGGTTGAACATAGAGAGCTCCAGTGTGAGTGGGCCAGTAGCACCAGGTCAGGTTGAATATAGAGAGCTCCAGTGTGAGTGGGCCAGTAGCACCAGGTCAGGTTGAATATAGAGAGCTCCAGTGTGAGTGGGGGGGGATGATCCTGTCTTCTGTACCTGCTCCCCCCAAAAGGTTGAATATAGAGAGCTCCAGTGTGAGTGGGCCAGTAGCACCAGGTCAGGTTGAATATAGAGAGCTCCAGTGTGAGTGGGCCAGTAGCACCAGGTCAGGTTGAATATAGAGAGCTCCAGTGTGAGTGGGGGGGGGGGGGGGAATGATCCTGTCTTCTGTACCTGCTCCCCCCAAAAGGTTGAATATAGAGAGCTCCAGTGTGAGTGGGCCAGTAGCACCAGGTCAGGTTGAATATAGAGAGCTCCAGTGTGAGTGGGCCAGTAGCACCAGGTCAGGTTGAATATAGAGAGCTCCAGTGTGAGTGGGCCAGTAGCACCAGGTCAGGTTGAATATAGAGAGCTCCAGTGTGAGTGGGCCAGTAGCACCAGGTCAGGTTGAATATAGAGAGCTCCAGTGTGAGTGGGGGGGGGGGGAATGATCCTGTCTTCTGTACCTGCTCCCCCCAAAAGGTTGAATATAGAGAGCTCCAGTGTGAGTGGGCCAGTAGCACCAGGTCAGGTTGAATATAGAGAGCTCCAGTGTGAGTGGGCCAGTAGCACCAGGTCAGGTTGAATATAGAGAGCTCCAGTGTGAGTGGGGGGGGGGGGGGGGAATGATCCTGTCTTCTGTACCTGCTCCCCCCAAAAGGTTGAATATAGAGAGCTCCAGTGTGAGTGGGCCAGTAGCACCAGGTCAGGTTGAATATAGAGAGCTCCAGTGTGAGTGGGCCAGTAGCACCAGGTCAGGTTGAATATAGAGAGCTCCAGTGTGAGTGGGCCAGTAGCACCAGGTCAGGTTGAATATAGAGAGCTCCAGTGTGAGTGGGGGGGGGGGGGGGGGATGATCCTGTCTTCTGTACCTGCTCCCCCCAAAAGGTTGAATATAGAGAGCTCCAGTGTGAGTGGGCCAGTAGCACCAGGTCAGGTTGAATATAGAGAGCTCCAGTGTGAGTGGGCCAGTAGCACCAGGTCAGGTTGAATATAGAGAGCTCCAGTGTGAGTGGGCCAGTAGCACCAGGTCAGGTTGAATATAGAGAGCTCCAGTGTGAGTGGGCCAGTAGCACCAGGTCAGGTTGAATATAGAGAGCTCCAGTGTGAGTGGGGGGGGGGGGGGGGAATGATCCTGTCTTCTGTACCTGCTCCCCCCAAAAGGTTGAATATAGAGAGCTCCAGTGTGAGTGGGCCAGTAGCACCAGGTCAGGTTGAATATAGAGAGCTCCAGTGTGAGTGGGCCAGTAGCACCAGGTCAGGTTGAATATAGAGAGCTCCAGTGTGAGTGGGGGGGGGGGGGGGAATGATCCTGTCTTCTGTACCTGCTCCCCCCAAAAGGTTGAATATAGAGAGCTCCAGTGTGAGTGGGCCAGTAGCACCAGGTCAGGTTGAATATAGAGAGCTCCAGTGTGAGTGGGGGGGGGGGGGGGAATGATCCTGTCTTCTGTACCTGCTCCCCCCAAAAGGTTGAATATAGAGAGCTCCAGTGTGAGTGGGCCAGTAGCACCAGGTCAGGTTGAATATAAAGAGCTCCAGTGTGAGTGGGCCAGTAGCACCAGGTCAGGTTGAATATAGAGAGCTCCAGTGTGAGTGGGCCAGTAGCACCAGGTCAGGTTGAATATAGAGAGCTCCAGTGTGAGTGGGCCAGTAGCACCAGGTCAGGTTGAATATAGAGAGCTCCAGTGTGAGTGGGGGGGGGGGAATGATCCTGTCTTCTGTACCTGCTCCCCCCAAAAGGTTGAATATAGAGAGCTCCAGTGTGAGTGGGCCAGTAGCACCAGGTCAGGTTGAATATAGAGAGCTCCAGTGTGAGTGGGCCAGTAGCACCAGGTCAGGTTGAATATAGAGAGCTCCAGTGTGAGTGGGGGGGGGGGGGGAATGATCCTGTCTTCTGTACCTGCTCCCCCCAAAAGGTTGAATATAGAGAGCTCCAGTGTGAGTGGGCCAGTAGCACCAGGTCAGGTTGAATATAGAGAGCTCCAGTGTGAGTGGGCCAGTAGCACCAGGTCAGGTTGAATATAGAGAGCTCCAGTGTGAGTGGGGGGGAATGATCCTGTCTTCTGTACCTGCTCCCCCCAAAAGGTTGAATATAGAGAGCTCCAGTGTGAGTGGGCCAGTAGCACCAGGTCAGGTTGAATATAGAGAGCTCCAGTGTGAGTGGGCCAGTAGCACCAGGTCAGGTTGAATATAGAGAGCTCCAGTGTGAGTGGGCCAGTAGCACCAGGTCAGGTTGAATATAGAGAGCTCCAGTGTGAGTGGGCCAGTAGCACCAGGTCAGGTTGAATATAGAGAGCTCCAGTGTGAGTGGGGGGGGGGGATGATCCTGTCTTCTGTACCTGCTCCCCCCAAAAGGTTGAATATAGAGAGCTCCAGTGTGAGTGGGCCAGTAGCACCAGGTCAGGTTGAATATAGAGAGCTCCAGTGTGAGTGGGCCAGTAGCACCAGGTCAGGTTGAATATAGAGAGCTCCAGTGTGAGTGGGCCAGTAGCACCAGGTCAGGTTGAATATAGAGAGCTCCAGTGTGAGTGGGCCAGTAGCACCAGGTCAGGTTGAATATAGAGAGCTCCAGTGTGAGTGGGGGGGGGGGGGGGGGGGATGATCCTGTCTTCTGTACCTGCTCCCCCCAAAAGGTTGAATATAGAGAGCTCCAGTGTGAGTGGGCCAGTAGCACCAGGTCAGGTTGAATATAGAGAGCTCCAGTGTGAGTGGGCCAGTAGCACCAGGTCAGGTTGAATATAGAGAGCTCCAGTGTGAGTGGGCCAGTAGCACCAGGTCAGGTTGAATATAGAGAGCTCCAGTGTGAGTGGGCCAGTAGCACCAGGTCAGGTTGAATATAGAGAGCTCCAGTGTGAGTGGGCCAGTAGCACCAGGTCAGGTTGAATATAGAGAGCTCCAGTGTGAGTGGGGGGGGGGGGGGGGGGATGATCCTGTCTTCTGTACCTGCTCCCCCCAAAAGGTTGAATATAGAGAGCTCCAGTGTGAGTGGGCCAGTAGCACCAGGTCAGGTTGAATATAGAGAGCTCCAGTGTGAGTGGGCCAGTAGCACCAGGTCAGGTTGAATATAGAGAGCTCCAGTGTGAGTGGGCCAGTAGCACCAGGTCAGGTTGAATATAGAGAGCTCCAGTGTGAATGGGCCAGTAGCACCAGGTCAGGTTGAATATAGAGAGCTCCAGTGTGAATGGGCCAGTAGCACCAGGTCAGGTTGAACATAGAGAGCTCCAGTGTGAGTGGGCCAGTAGCACCAGGTCAGGTTGAATATAGAGAGCTCCAGTGTGAGTGGGCCAGTAGCACCAGGTCAGGTTGAATATAGAGAGCTCCAGTGTGAGTGGGCCAGTAGCACCAGGTCAGGTTGAATATAGAGAGCTCCAGTGTGAGTGGGCCAGTAGCACCAGGTCAGGTTGAATATAGAGAGCTCCAGTGTGAATGGGCCAGTAGCACCAGGTCAGGTTGAATATAGAGAGCTCCAGTGTGAGTGGGCCAGTAGCACCAGGTCAGGTTGAATATAGAGAGCTCCAGTGTGAATGGGCCAGTAGCACCAGGTCAGGTTGAATATAGAGAGCTCCAGTGTGAATGGGCCAGTAGCACCAGGTCAGGTTGAATATAGAGAGCTCCAGTGTGAGTGGGCCAGTAGCACCAGGTCAGGTTGAATATAGAGAGCTCCAGTGTGAGTGGGCCAGTAGCACCAGGTCAGGTTGAATATAGAGAGCTCCAGTGTGAGTGGGCCAGTAGCACCATGTCAGGTTTAACATAGAGAGCTCCAGTGTGAGTGGGCCAGTAGCACCAGGTCAGGTTGAATATAGAGAGCTCCAGTGTGAATGGGCCAGTAGCACCAGGTCAGGTTGAATATAGAGAGCTCCAGTGTGAGTGGGCCAGTAGCACCAGGTCAGGTTGAATATAGAGATATTTGAGACTTGTTTTTTATTGAGGTTTTACCTTAAATTGCAGTAACAGCCTGTTACAGTAACAGCCTGCAGTAACAGCCTGTTACATTCTGAAAATGTTGCAGTAGCTGATTGCTGCTCTTAGCCACGGAAACTATGGAAACCGGTTCCTTGCACCAACATAAAAAAAAACGTTTAAAAAACTGTTGACACTATCTCAAAGTGTTGACATAGGAAAGTCAACATTTTCAGAAACGTAAGTCAACATATTGAGATGGTAGATCATACAAATATATACTTTTTTTTTTCATTTGTAACATTGTTTGGCGATTTCAGAGGTGGCACCACAGGTCCCAGAGTTGTGGTGGGGTGGGGGATTATTTTGATGGGGCTCAGAGTTTTTCCTGATCTGGTAAGCTAACCTAACCAGGTAAAACTCTGGGTATGACATAGTAATAAATCAGATTTAAAAAAGGGTTTTTATATGGGCTATGATGGGACCAGATTTTTTCTAATCAGGTCATATAATAAAAATGTTTAAAAACTCCTGGCCCTAGAGTGGATGAAAACATCACAATCCTGTCAAACAAATCACGAGGCTAATCAGTCTAAACAACAATACTTTATCCCTCTTTTCAACACTTTTGTGTCAATATTTTTTATGAAACCAAAAGTACTGGGGGAAATGCCAGGTGGCCAAATGTTTGCCGGCGGCCCTGCTTTGCTGATCTCTGCAACATGGATAGATGGAAATCGCCACACAATGCTACAAATGAAGAAACATAACCTATGTATGATCTATGTGTACAGTATGTATTTTATTTTTAGGTGGCGGTAATGGCCTTCCATATATAACAGCTCAACATTTCAACTCCCCGGTGAATTATAGCCGGCCCACGTTAACAGTCGCAATGTTCTTTTACAAGATGTAGCCTGAACCTAATAATTTGGTATGTTGTAAGGTAGACCTACTGTACTTTTATATTCGTTTTAAAGGGGTAGTCGTTAAATTTTGATAGGCTGACGTTACTTGATAAAGACATGTTAACTTTAGCTAGCGGTAACCGTGATATTGTTTTGAAGCTAAAATGTAATGAGTGTACAGATTAGAACATAAACCCTTCAGGGCATAAACTGAAAACCTGCCACATTCCAAATGCGGGTAGATTTAGGTATTGGTGGGTAAGAATGTCTATTTCACTAGCCACGTTGGTGGGTGTCTACAGTGGGAACATTACATTCGCATTTGTGAATAAACAGAGTCAAAAGTCAAGTATGAGAATCAAATGACATTTTATCGGTCACAAACACATGGTTAGCAGATGTTAATGCGAGTGTAGCGAAATGCTTGTGCTTCTATTTCCGACCGTGCAGTAATATCTAACAATTCCCCAACAACTACCTTAAGAATTTGTTCTGAACTGACTTTCCTAGTTAAATAAAGGTTAAATTTAAAACGAACAAAATCAAATATATATTTCACAACAGAATACAGAAAAGTGTAATTTTCTCATATGTTGAGGTGGTGAAAAAAAATGAAAAAAAGTTTTTCCCTTTAACATTACCTAGTGTAATAGTTTGCACTGGTTCTCCTCCTGGCTAGTTTCTACTGTGACATTCACTTTGAGAACGTCAAGCAAACCCTCTCTCGGCTCGTGACATTCCCGTCACTAATGTCAATTGAAAAGTGTATGTACATATTGTGTCAATTGAAATTCCGTCCTGATAACTCTATTCAGTGAGGAGAATAAGCCCCTCTTTATCCCTATCAGATGGAATAGAGGTCTCTGGCAAAGGTTCAGAGGCAAAGGGTTACTGGATCGCTGGGTTCCTATTGCAGCATGGGTTCATGGGCCATCTGGTTGGATGAGGACACACACAGTGAGTAAGGAGGGGGCAGTTAAGAGACAGGGAGGGTCAAAGGGAGAGGCGAGAGCTGGGCGGTAAGGGGAGAGGAGCCCCCTTGGTTGGCTGGATTACAGTCCTCTGTTTGGGGGTGGGACACAGAGCCAATGTCCTGGGGAGGGAGCGGAGGGACAGGATGGTCAGTGTGTGTCTATGGCTGTGTTCCAAATGATATCCTTTTCCCTATATAGTGCACTACTTCTGACCTGATGGACTAGGATGCTGTTTGGGACGCACTCTCTGCTGTGCTGATTGGGCATCTTGCTTTGGCTCTGGGCTTTGTTGGGTTCTGTGGCGCCGGGCGGGTTGAGTCGGCCCAGATCTGGGCCGTTATGGCTGGCGCTGGTGTACATTTCAAAGGCATTTTTCCATTTCGCCTCCGTCCTGTCTCTCTGTCCTCTGTCGCCTTTGTGCTTCTCCAACACACAGAGGTGTGTGTGTCTGTAAAATCACAACTATTATTTTGGCATGCCATACACTCCTCAAGGTCTGTGGAAGTGTCTGCTGAAAGCCTGACTCTCCCTCTGTGTGTGTGTGTGATGAGCCTGGCCATGCTCCAGGCACAGATTGCCTTCCTCCCTCAGAACACTCAGTAATATAAATGCATCAGCGACGTCCATGTTCCGTGGAATGTTCTCAGAATGTCCTTGTGTTCCGTTCCTCCTCCGTGTGACCGTCATGCCCGAAACATATGAGCCATGATGATGATGAGGAGGAGGGCGAAGAGAAGGAGGATGGGAATTGAGGAGTGTGTGACAGTCACCTTCACATGCACACACAGGAGTTTTCAGCCATTGAAATGCTTGGGCGGGTGGCCTAAGTCCAAACAGTGTAAATATGATACAATTATAATTAATACACCATTTTATATATATATATATACACTATATGGCCAAAAGTATGTGGACATGCCTTCAAATTAGGTAGGCCACACAAGCTCACAGAACGGGACAGTTGAGTGCTGTAAAAATTGCCTGTCCTAGCTTGCAACACTCACTACCGAGTTCTAAACTGCCTCTGGAAGCAATGTCAGCACAAGAGCTGTTTGTCGGTAGCTTCATGAAATGGGTTTCAATGGCTGAGCAGCCGTACACAAACCTAAGATCACCATGCGCAATGCCAAGTGTCGGCTGAAGTGGTGTAAAGCTTTCCGCCATTGGACTCATCTGCATTGCTTGCTGTTTGGGGTTTTAGGCTGGGTTTCTGTACAGCACTTTGTGACATCGGCTGATGTAAAAATGGCTTTAGAAATACATTTGATTGATTGACTCTGGACCAGTGGAAACGCGTTCTCTGGAGTGATGAATCACGCTTCACCATTTAGCAGTCCGACGGACGAATCTGGGTTTGGCGGATGCCAGGAGAAGCTACCTGCCCGAATGCATAGTGCCAACTGTAAAGTTTGGTGGAGGAGGAATAATGGTCTGAGGCTGTTTTCAGGGTTCAAACTAGGCCCCTTAGATCCAGTGAAGGGAAATCTTAACGCTACAGATGCCAATGACATTCTAGACGATTCTGTGCTTCCAACTTAGTGTCAACAGTTTGAGGAAGGCCCTTTCCTGTTTCATCATGACAATGCCCCCGTGCACAAAGCGAGGTCCATACAGAAATGGTTTTCTGTGTGGAAGAACTTGACTGGCCTGCACAGAGTCCTGACCTCAACTCCATCGAACACCTTTGGGATGAATTGGAACGACGACTGCGAGCCAGGCCCTAACTGCCTAACATCAGTGCCAGACCTCACTAACGCTTTTCTGGCTGAATAGAAGCAAGTCCTCGCAGCAACGTTCCAACATCTAGTGGAAAGGCTTCCCAGAAGAGTGGAGGCTGTTATAGCAGCAAAGCGTGGACCAACTCCATATTAATACCCATGATTTTGGAATGAGATATTTGACGAGAAGGTGTCCACATACTTTTGTTCATGTAGTGTATGTGAACTAGAGTTGTGTCAGTGTTACCCACCCACAATCAGACACGAGTGACTGTCTGTTCTGTTCGAGTGTGACACTCTACAGGTAACTGTCAAAATAAAGGAAACACCTAAATGAAGTGTCTTAATAGGGCGTTGGACCGCCACGAGCCAGAACAGCTGCAGCAGATTCTACAAGTGTCTGGAACTCACACCATTCTTCCATGAGAAATTCCATCGTTTGGGGTTTTATTTTGCCAGTTACCTGTACGTCCTGCTGGGTTTTGTGTGTCTGTGCGCATCCTGTTGTCTGTGTGTGTCTGTGTGCTGTGTCTGGGTTTGTGGGTTCTGTGTGTATGTGCTGTGTCTGGGTTTGTGTGTTCTGTGTGTATGTGCTGTGTCTGGGTTTGTGTGTTTTGTGTCTGCCACTACCTACTAATTTACAGAGCTGACGATCAACTGTTAATACCAACACAACGTCAATACAGAGCTGGTTACCGTGGCTACAGAGCAATGTCGTATAGGTCACGGTTAATGGGTCAGAGGTGGAGAGAGAGTGTGTGTGTGTGAATATATCATTAATTTTTCGGGATGGAAAATCAATACTATTCGATGCACAACATTTGATGCAACAACACATTCTTTTTCCATTCTAAATGAAAATCTGCTGCTGATGGAGCTCATGAGCTGGGCCTCTCTGAGCTGGGCCTCTCTGAGCTGGGCCTCTCTGAGCTGGGCCTCTCTGAGCTGGGCCTCTCTGAGCTGGGCCTCTCTGAGCTGGGCCTGTCTGAGCTGGGCCTGTCTGAGCTGGGCCTCTCTGAGCTGGGCCTCTCTGAGCTGGGCCTCTCTGAGCTGGGCCTGTCTGAGCTGGGCCTCTCTGAGCTGGGCCTGTCTGAGCTGGGTGTTAGTGGGAATGATGCATGTCTATAGTGTATACTATGTAGGCATGTGATCTGAGCCATAAGGGAGACTAGATATATACCAACCCACTACGACTATCAGATTAGAGCCATACGGGAGACTAGACATCTACCACCCCACTACCACTATCAGATTAGAGCCATACGAGAGACTAGACATCTACCACCCCACTACCACTATCAGATTAGAGCCATAAAGGAGACTAGACATATATTTCCCCACTATCAGATTAGAGACATAAAGGAGACTAGACATCTACCTCCCCACTATCAGATTAGAGACATAAGGGAGACTAGACATCTACCACCCCACTACCACTATCAGATTAGAGCCATAAAGGAGACTAGACATATATTTCCCCACTATCAGATTAGAGACATAAAGGAGACTAGACATCTACCTCCCCACTATCAGATTAGAGACATAAGGGAGACTAGACATCTACCACCCCACTACCACTATCAGATTAGAGCCATAAAGGAGACTAGACATATATTTCCCCACTATCAGATTAGAGACATAAAGGAGACTAGACATCTACCACCCCACTATCAGATTAGAGCCATAAAGGAGACTAGACATCTACCACCCCAATACCACTGTCAGATTAGAGACATACGAGAGACTAGACATCTACCTCCCCACTATCAGATTAGAGACATATGGGAGACTAGACATCTACCACCCCACTATCAGATTAGAGCCATATGGGAGAATAGACATCTACTTCCCCACTACCACTATCAGATTAGACCCATAAGGGAGACTAGACATCTACCACCCCACTACCACTATCAGATTAGAGCCATAAAGGAGACTAGACATCTACCACCCCACTACCACTATCAGATTAGAGCCATAAAGGAGACTAGACATCTACCTCCCCACTATCAGATTAGAGACATAAAGGAGACTAGACATCTACTTCCCCACTATCAGATTAGACCCATAAGGGAGACTAGACATCTACCACCCCACTACCACTATCAGATTAGAGCCATAAAGGAGACTAGACATCTACCACCCCACTACCACTATCAGATTAGAGACATAAAGGAGACTAGACATCTACTTCCCCACTATCAGATTAGAGCCATAAGGGAGACTAGACATCTACCACCCCACTACCACTATCAGATTAGAGCCATAAGGGAGACTAGATATCTATTTCCCCACTATCAGATTAGAGACATACGAGAGACTAGATATCTACCACCCCACTACCACTATCAGATTAGAGCCATAAGGGAGACTAGATATCTACCACCCCACTACCACTATCAGATTAGAGCCATAAGGGAGACTAGATATCTATTTCCCCACTATCAGATTAGAGCCATAAGGGAGACTAGACATCTACCACCCCACTACCACTATCAGATTAGAGCCATAAAGGAGACTAGACATCTACCACCCCACTACCACTATCAGATTAGAGCCATACGGGAGACTAGACATCTACCACCCCACTATCAGATTAGGTGGGGGGGGACAGGTAATGTAGGCTGTTATTGTCAATAGACGGTTGGTTGTTTAGCAACAAAAGTGACACGTGAACAACTATGTGCAGTAGCTAAGCTACAACAGTGACTGGGTACAGTAGCTTGGACCGTCACCCGCCATTTTGAGATTTTTTCCATGGTAGCCTTTCTGTTAAAATGAAACTGAACAGGAAGGTGAACCGGTAACGGGCCCGGCTGTGTTTTACAGACCGTTTAATCGCTGGATGCCAGTCATTTAATCTAATGCCAAGAGGAAGACTAGGACTCTCTTCCCTTCCTCCCTCAGTGCATGTATCAATACCAGGCAGTGGTATAACAGAACCAGGGGGAAAAAGAACCCTGTGTGTCTCTGAAAGGGTAAGTCATTCCTGCCTTGTGACATCACAGGCTGTGCTACGGAACTAGAAGAACGGGGGGCAGGAAGCAGAGGTAAAATGAGGGGAGGGAGAGAGAGTGGGAGGGAGGGAGAGAGAGTGGGAGGGGTAGAGAGAGCCGGGGAAGAGGCGGGTGATGGCAGTCAAAGACCATAGGGCTCTCTCTGTGACGACCAGTGTCACTTTAGTCATGCAGTTATCTCCCAGTGTCGTACTTGGGCAGGAGCTCACCAGAACTGAGCACCGGCACCTCAAATAGAATTTTAACTCAAAACTGTGTAGGAGTTTAAAATGAGTACTGGTGTCTATTTCAGTGGAAATCAAGCACTGGTTATATCACACAGAGACATGGAGACGCTTCTCCATCTGTTAGTCAGTAGGTGTGGTCCAGTTCATCAGCAGGTAACAGTACCACTACCTAGTTTCCTCAGGATGGAACCGGGTCAGTAAACACTGTAGAATCCCTGTGGTGGTTGTAGGATGGGTCCTGTGGAGGAAGGCTGGTGGTCACTCGGAGGCTGGAGGACCATGTTTGTGTCACGACTATCTAATGCAGACGTAGAAGCGTTATCTGACAACGTCACAGACGATGCGCGCGCTTCAATGGGGCAGTAGACCGTGTGTTGTGGTTCTGGATGGCCAGATGCTGCCATGTGGGGAATCATAGGGGTTTCAGCTCGTTGTATCTTATTGAGACCGTGTGTTGTGGTTCTGGATGGCCAGATGCTGCCATGTGGGGAATCATAGGGGTTTCAGCTCGTTGTGTCTTATTGAGACCGTGTGTTGTGGTTCTGGATGGCCAGATGCTGCCATGTGGGGAATCATAGGGGTTTCAGCTCGTTGTGTCTTATTGAGACCGTGTGTTGTGGGTCTGGATGGCCAGATGCTGCCATGTGGGGAATCATAGGGGTTTCAGCTCGTTGTGTCTTATTGAGACCGTGTGTTGTGGGTCTGGATGGCCAGATGCTGCCATGTGGGGAATCATAGGGGTTTCAGCTCGTTGTATCTTATTGAGACCGTGTGTTGTGGTTCTGGATGGCCAGATGCTGCCATGTGGGGAATCATAGGGGTTTCAGCTCGTTGTGTCTTATTGAGACCGTGTGTTGTGGTTCTGGATGGCCAGATGCTGCCATGTGGGGAATCATAGGGGTTT
>NC_092086.1:109687300-109730520 GCF_045679555.1 Salvelinus alpinus
GTGAGACGGACTCATTTACCAGTACCTGATGAAGGGACGATTGGAGTGTGGAGACATTTGAAAGAAATCAAATACAATTTGAACCCAGGTCTGCTACATACCTCAACACACATGGGGGTGTGGCTATAGTGTCAAAGACATCCCCATTTACTCTTACTTGACACAATGACTCAATCACATGATCTAAAAGTAACCTAGACTCTTGGCACAGGAATATCCAGAATAACACAATCCCATGAACCTAACTAAGGAACCTTAGCAAGTCTTCATGACTCTTTGGAAATTTGTTTCAGATTCAAGGTTCCCGAGTACCATGTTCTCAGCTCTCACTTTCTGTGAAAAGTGGCCCAGCTAAGATGTCTGTCTGTCTCGGGCACTAAGCAGAGAGCCAGTTATCTCCCTGGTGGTTCTAGAGGGGTACGTCCCAAATGACACTATTTAGTGCACTGCTTTTGACCAGGGCCCATTGTGGAGCTCTGGTCAAAAATAGTGCATTATAGACAACAGGGTGCCATTTGGGTTGGTCTGACCTTAACCTGTCTGGTAGTGTGTAACCAGGGGTCAAGAGGAGGCAGAACACATAGTGATTGTGTCTGTGGCGTAAGGATACGGGACAGGACGGGCAGGGGTAGTGCTCTGGTCAGTGTTGTGTCAAAGGTTCAGGGTTACAGAGTTCCTGCCTGGCCTGGTTGCCGCCATGCTGAAGTGTTGTTTTGTTGCGAGAGCACGGTGTTCGTACACACTCACAAAGAGACGCACATAGACACAGAGCGTAGTACACACACACACACACACACACACACACACACACACACACACACACACACACACATGGTCCGACCCTGTCTGGGGTCCAGTGGGAGACTGGCCAGGGCACACAGCAAGCATCGGACGAAAAACAACGCCCACAAAAACACACAAGCTGTTTCTCTAAGCTGTCCACCTCTCTCGCTCTCTCTCTCACTCTCTCTCACTCTCTGTCTCACTCTCACGTCTCACTCTCACTCTCACTCTCACTCACTCTCTCACTCACTCACACACACCAGCCACTCTCTCACACCAGCCTCTCTCTCTCACACCAGCCTCTCTCTCTCACACCAGCCTCTCTCTCTCACACCAGCCTCTCTCTCTCACACCAGCCTCTCTCACTCACTCACTCACCAGCCTCTCTCACTCACTCACCAGCCTCTCACAATAGAGTTTGTTTCTCTCCTCACATTTTAAACACAACAAACGTTGTGCTTTTCTGGGGCAGTTTTCCCGGATCTGTCTCCAAGCTATTTTCATGTTTTAACGTTGGTTTCGCACAAAAACATTCAAAAACACTAAACACCTATTACTATTATTATTATGAACACAGAAAGGCCAGTCATCCTGTCTCCCGAGTCCTTTAAAATGTTTCATTATTTCAACATCGGTCTTGAGATTGAGACCAACTCTCCTCTGGTTCACTGACAGCAAATAAATAGAATAGGTAAACAACAGCCCTGTTTTTTCATGTGCTTTTAGGAAACAGTTACAACATACGATGACCTACTATAACAACCATTCATGGTTAGTCATGTTCATCCACTGGCACCAGGTCTGTTTTCTGGTGCTGTGTCTGACTTTGTGTTACAGACTGTGGTCCTCTTGTCCCCTGACCAGTCGGTTAGTGAAGACCCTGCTGTATAACTTCATCAGACCTGTTTTGTGTAGTGCTGTGGCTTAGTTTCTGTCACTGACCTCCTCGTCTCTGTCTCTGTTCTGCCAGTGTGTCCCTGACCAGTCGGTTAGTGAAGACCCTGCTGTATAACTTCATCAGACAGGAGAAGTGTCCTCCTCCCGCCACACACATCTTTGATCAGCAGTCCGACGGTGGAGGCCTGCTCTACGGCCTCGCCTCAGGGGTAGCAAGTAAGTACACGAAGGAGAACACTAGGGTTTCGTACCGTTATCCTGTTCCTGTACAGGGTTATACAGTATTATCGGCAGTGCACACAAGGGGGCGATATTTCTTTCTAAAAGTAAATATTTTGTAATAATATGCAAATTCCCATAGCGGATGCTAGCTAAATGCTAACAAGCACAAACTAATTGCAAGGACAGACACCCCAGCTCATAACATTATACAGCTATCTCAAAAGGTTTGCTGCACACACAAAACAATTATTAAACAGCAGGGATATTTGTTGTTGTAATTGTTGATGGTGTTGAAAATCATACCGTTGGTATTTCAAAATACCCCGGTATACCACCCAAGTCTGGCACACACATGCACAGCGATGCAGATACGTGTCTGTGCGGGCGCGAGTTAACTCACAGACACACGCAGACACGCACACACGCACAGACATGCTAACTCGCGCCCGCGCAGACACGCTAACTCGCGCCCGCGCAGACACGCTAACTCGCGCCCGCGCAGACACGCTAACTCGCGCCCGCGCAGACACGCTAACTCGCGCCCGCGCAGACACGCTAACTCGCGCCCGCGCAGACACGCTAACTCGCGCCCGCGCAGACACGCTAACTCGCGCCCGCGCAGACACGCTAACTCGCGCCCGCGCAGACACACTAACTCGCGCCCGCGCAGACACACGCGCAGACACACGCGCAGACACGCGCGGACACACGCGCAGACACACGCGCACGCGCAGACGCGCACGCACGCATACACGCAGACACACACACGCAGACGCACACACACGCAGACGCACACAGTGTTATATATGTGGTGAGGTTCTGTTATTCTGAGAGGACACCTATGACTGTAGCTGTACAGGGTTGATCAAGTAAGGGGAGACATCACCTCCCTGACTGTATACTCTGCCTCGTCTCAACATAAGTCACATAAATTACAAGATTGTAGGGTTAGACTCTCTCAGACATTAGTAGTGGAGGCAGAGGACAGCGCCAGAGAGACTTTACTTTCTCTGTCTGTCTGTCTGTCTGTCTGTCTGTCTGTCTGTCTGTCTGTCTCTCTGTCTGTCTGTCTCTGTCTGTCTCTGTCTGTCTCTGTCTGTCTCTGTCTCTCTCTCTGTCTCTCTCTCTGTCTCTCTCTCTGTCTGTCTCTGTCTGTCTGTCTCTGTCTGTCTGTCTCTGTCTCTGTCTCTCTCTGTCTCTCTGTCTGTCTCTGTCTGTCTCTGTCTGTCTCTCTCTCTGTCTCTCTCTCTGTCTCTCTCTCTGTCTCTCTCTGTCTCTCTCTCTGTCTCTCTCTCTGTCTCTCTCTCTGTCTCTCTCTCTGTCTCTCTCTCTGTCTCTCTCTCTCTGTCTCTGTCTCTCTGTCTGTCTCTGTCTCTCTGTCTGTCTCTGTCTCTCTGTCTGTCTGTCTCTCTGTCTCTCTCTCTCTTTCTCTCTGTCTCTCTCTCTCTTTCTCTCTGTCTCTCTCTCTCTTTCTCTCTGTCTCTTTCTCTCTGTCTCTGTCTCTTTCTCTCTGTCTCTGTCTCTGTCTCTCTGTCTCTGTCTCTTTCTCTCTGTCTCTGTCTCTTTCTCTCTGTCTCTGTCTCTTTCTCTCTCTCTGTCTCTTTCTCTCTGTCTCTGTCTCTCTGTCTCTCTCTCTCTCTGTCTCTCTCTCTCTCTCTCTCATATATATCCAGAGAGCTAGGATGCATTTCACTTTAATGAGCAGCTTTGAGGCGCTGTGTTGCCTGTTGTTTCCTCATTGTCAGACCAGGACAGTAATGTTAGACCTCTTCTCTGTCTAGATATTTTATCAATGTATGTAATGACTATGGCGGTGTGATGTCTTTGTTTTTTTATATTGGGTCTTTGTAGTTAGAGTTACTAAGAGTCCTCGCTCTGTGATCCCAGGCCTCCAGCCCAAATAGCATCTTTTTCCCTATATAGTGCACTACTTTTGACCAGGGCCCATAGGGTTCTGGTCAAAAGTAGTAGTTTACTACATAGGGAATAGGGTGCCATTTGGGACGCACTCCAGTTGTTTTAATGGAAAGTAGTAAAGTAGTACAGCAGAGTAAACCGATGATTGATGGTTCCTTTAGAGTCAGAACTCTGCCTGTAGTGATTGAGCTGTGGGAACCTCAGAGATGTGGCTGGTTAGGTTGTGGCTGGTTAGGATGTGACTGGTTAGGATGTGACTGGTTAGGATGTGGCTGGTTAGGATGTGGCTGGTTAGGATGTGACTGGTTAGGATGTGACTGGTTAGGATGTGACTGGTTAGGATGTGGCTGGTTAGGATGTGGCTGGTTAGGATGTGGCTGGTTAGGATGTGGCTGGTTAGGATGTGGCTGGTTAGGATGTGGCTGGTTAGGATGTGGCTGGTTAAGATGTGGCTGGTTAAGATGTGGCTGGTTAAGATGTGGCTGGTTAAGATGTGGCTGGTTAAGATGTGGCTGGTTAAGATGTGGCTGGTTAAGATGTGACTGGTTATGATGTGACTGGTTAGGATGTGGCTGGTTAAGATGTGGCTGGTTAAGATGTGGCTGGTTAAGATGTGGCTGGTTAAGATGTGGCTGGTTAAGATGTGGCTGGTTAAGATGTGGCTGGTTAAGATGTGGCTGGTTAAGATGTGGCTGGTTAAGATGTGGCTGGTTAAGATGTGGCTGGTTAAGATGTGGCTGGTTAAGATGTGACTGGTTAAGATGTGACTGGTTAAGATGTGACCGGTTAAGATGTGGCCGGTTAGGATGTGGCCGGTTAGGATGTGGCCGGTTAGGATGTGGCCGGTTAGGATGTGGCCGGTTAGGATGTGGCCGGTTAGGATGTGGCCGGTTAGGATGTGGCCGGTTAGGATGTGGCCGGTTAGGTTGTGGCCGGTTAGGTTGTGGCCGGTTAGGTTGTGGCCGGTTAGGATGGAAAACTACAGGACGCTCTCTTCCTCTAAGGGCTGGAGTGGAAACCTGCGATAAAAATATAAACCATCATAATACATGTTTTTTGCTGGCCTGGCCAGGGAAACCAGGAAGCCTGCTGACCCCAGACCCAGCTCTCTCTCTGGGTAGTCGGGATGATGGGGCCTGCGGGTTCAGGGCCTGGAACTGAGTGCTAGTGTATTTACTCCTGAGGTGCTGACCTGTTGCACCCTCTACAACCACTGTGATTATTATTTGACTCAGCTTGAAAAACAATCTGGCCTTAATGGCCCTGTACTCTTATAATCTTAACAAAGCACAGCCAGAAGAGGACTGGCCACCCCTCAGAGCCTGGTTCCCCTCTAGGTTTCTTCCTAGGTTCTTGCCTTTCTGGGGAGTTTTTCCTAGCTACTGTGCTTCTACATTGCTTGCTGTTTGGGGTTTTAGGCTGGGTTTCTGTATAAGCAAAAGGGCTGTATAAAATACATTTGATTGATAGATGGATTGGAGAGACTTTGGCCAGTGTTTTGTGGATGTGTTTTGTGGATGTTTTTTACTCTCTTCATCGTTCCAATCGTCCACTTCTGCATTACCCTAGTCTGTCTCTCTTCACACAAGGCTCTTCTCAGACCACTATTGGCTGCAGGGTAGGGTTCAGCAGGAGGTCAGACCAGTCTGTCTTGTTGATTTACAGCGGTGAAGGATCCTCAGACCTGTCTGTCTGTGTGTGGAGTTCTTGAGATAGCCCCATAATGTCTCCCATTCACAGTAGCGAAGAGGGCTGTGTGCTCACAGATAGATAGAAATAGACAGACAACACTGTAGCATTGGCCAGACTAGACAGGTGCCTTACTGTGCTAGTCTCTTCATTACTTACTTCCTCTGTCTGCTTTGTTATGATTCTAGAATGGCAGCTAGCTAGCTAAATCCGTTTACTGTCTGTCTACATGCCATGGCTGCAGCTAACCACAGTCTACAATGCACCCTGGTTGTAAATCAGGACTTTAGTACACTATTCACACTGATGTCTTTATGTAGGACAACGAGCCTGTTCTGTCCGACAGCCAAGCGGAAGAATGGATGGTATTTGTACGGCAGAGGACAGCCTATAGTCCCCTGGACAATCAGAAGGGATGTGTAGGTGGTACCACAGGGGTCTGGGCTGTTAACAGTGTTGTGGTTATTATTAAGGGTCTGATTTGGCCTCGGATCAGACGGGTTGTATTGGCATGTTGTGCTCTCCTGCCTCCCCTGCGCCTCCTGCTCTTCCTGGCTACGCACACACACACACACACACACACTCCTGCGCCAGGGAAATCTAGCGAAGGAGCGGCTTTCAGGAAGGAGGAAGGGGCCAGTTGGAACGCTCCTCATCAGACGAGATGGGACCGCTACTCAGAGCTCTGTGGGAGGGAGGTAGGGGAGGGAGGTAGGGGAGGGAGGTAGGGGAGGGAGGTAGGGAGGGGGGGAGGTAGGGGAGGGAGGGAGGGGAGGGAGGGAGGGGAGGGAGGTAGGGAGGGGGGGGAGGGAGGGAGTGGAGGTGAGGGAGGGAGGGAGGGGAGGGAGGGGAGGGAGGGAGGGAGGGGAGGGGAGGGAGGGAGGGGAGGGGAGGGAGGGGAGGGGAGGGAGGGAGGGAGGGAGGTAGGGAGGGGAGGGAGTGGAGGGAGGGAGGTAGGGGAGGGAGGGAGGGAGTTAGGGAGGGGAGGGAGTGGAGGGAGGGAGTTAGGGGAGGGAGGGGAGGGAGTTAGGGGAGGGAGGGAGGGAGGGGAGGGAGTTAGGGGAGGGAGGGAGGGAGTTAGGGGAGGGAGTTAGGGGAGGGAGGGAGGGGAGGGAGTGGAGGGGAGGGAGTGGAGGGGAGGGGAGGGAGGGAGGTAGGGGGGGAGGGAGGGAGACATAGATAGTGAGTGAAAGAGACAGGGAATGGCTGTTTTCTTCTCCCATAATGTATTTTTCATCCAAGAGGTCCATGATCATGAAATTGTCATATTTGCCTGGTGTGGTGCTTTATTTTCAAATGTTTCCTGTTCTTTTTTAGAACAGTTGAGTTCTTCCTAGGCCCATGCACTTTGTGTACCTGAAAGATCCAATTTCAGAATGACGTAAAAACAACAGCAGCAAACCGTGACAGGCAAAATCAAGCAAAGGGGAATGATGTAATTGTAGTGGTTAGAACATTGTTGTGATCATAAAGATGTAGAGATGGTCTCATTCATCTCTCAGCCTGACACAGGGCACGACGCGGGGCGCGACGCGGGGCACGACGCGGGGCGCGACGCGGGGCACGACGCGGGGCACGAGATAGGAGAAGAGAGGGATGAAACCAATTACAGGAGAAAGAGATGAGATACAACCATGAGTCAGTCAAACAGCAGAATGAGAGGGAACGGCTGTGTACAGACTCAGTGAGCATAGCCTGGCTATTGAGAGAGGCTGCCGCAGGCAGACCTGGCTCTCAAGAGAAGACGGGCTATGTGCACACTGCCCACAAAATGTGATGGAAGCTGAGCTGCACTTCCTAATCTCCTGCCAAATGTATGACCATATAAGAGACATGTTTCCCTCATATTACAGAAAGAATTGGTAAACAAATCCAATTTTGATCAACTCACATATCTATTTGGTGAAATACCACAGTGTGCCATCACAGCAGCAATATTGGTGACCTGTTGCCACAAGGGCTACCTGTGAAGAACAAACACCATTGTAAATACAACCCAACAGTGGTAGGTCTGATTACCACGAGACAGCCTAAAGGGTGGGGCCCTGGCAGGGGGGGGGGGCCAGGAAAATAACCTCTCTCTCAAAGTCAACAAAACGAAGGAGCTGATCATGGACAGTAGAGAGAGCACGCCCCCATCCACATCGATGAGGGTGAAGAGCTCTCCAGAGGGTAGTGCACAGTGCCTGCCCTCCAGTACATCTACAGCAGCTAGTGTTACAGGAAGGCCTAGAAGATAATCATGAACCTCTACCTCCTTAGCCACAACCTGCTACCATCTAGAAGGCGGAGACAGCACAGGTGCATCAAAGCTGGCACTAAATGACTGAGAAACAGCTTCTATCTCCAGGCCATCAGACTGTGAAATGGTCACTACTAGCCGGGCTGCTCAGTACCCTGTTACATTACAGCCTTATTCTAAAATGGATGAAATAAAACAAAATCCTCAGCAATCTACACACAATTCCCCATAATGACATCACAATTCCCCATAATGACAAAGCAAAAACAGGTTTTTAGGAATTTTAGCAAATTTATATAAAAAAATAAAAAAAAGCAGATACCTTAATAACGTAAGTATTCAGACCCTTTACTATGAGACTCGAAATTGAGCTCAGATGCAGCCTGTTTCCATTGATTATCCTTGAGATGTTTCTACAACTTGACTGGAGTCAACCTGTGGTAAATTCAATTGATTGGACATGATTTGGAAAGGCACACACCTGTCTATATAAGGTCCCACAGTTGACAGTGCATGTCAGAGCAAAGGTTGAAGGAATTGTCCGTAGAGCTCCGAGACAGTATTGTGTTGAGGCACAGATCTGTGGAAGGGTACCAAAACATGTCTGCAGCATTGAAGGTCCCCAAGAACACAGTGGCCGCCATCATTCTTAAATGGAAGAATTTCGGAACCACCAAGACTCTTCCTAGAGCTGACCGCCCAGCCAAACTGTGCATTCAGGGTAGAAGGGCCTTGGGGAGGTGACCAAGAACCCGATGGTCACTCTGACAGAGCTCTAGAGTTCAGGATCGACGCAAAGATGAACGGAGCAAAGAAGAGAGAGATCCTTGATGAAAACCTGCTCCAGAGCACTCAGGACCTCAGACTGGGACGAAGGTTCACCTTCCAACAGGACAACGACCCTAAGCACACAGTGGCTTCGGGACAAGTCTCTGAATGTCATTGAGTGGCCCAGCCAGAGCCCAGACCTGAACCTGATCGAACATCTCTGGAGAGACCTGAAAATAGCTTTGCAGCAACGCTCCCCATCCAACCTGACAGAGCTTGAGAGGATCTGCAGAGAAGAATGGGAGAAACTTCCCAAATACAGGTGTGCCAAGCTTGTAGCATCATACCCAAGAAGACTTGATGCTGTAATCGCTGCCAAAAGTGCTTCAACAAAGTACTGAGTAAAGGGTCTGAATACTTATGTAAATGTGATATTTCCATGTTTTATTTTTTTTATACATTTCTAAAAACCTGTTTTGGCTTCATCATTATGGGTTATTGTGTGTAGATTGATGTGTAAATAATACTATTTAATCCATTTTAAAATATGGCTATAATGTAACGAATTTGGCCTCAGAACAGCAGAGCAGCCTCAGTTCGTCGGGTCATACACTGTACAAGGTGCCGAAAGCATTCCACATGGATGCTGGCCCATGTGGACTCCAATGCTTCCCACAGTTGTGTCAAGTTGGCTGGATGTCCTTTGGGTGGTGGACCATTCTTGATACACACAGGAAACTGTTGAGCGTGAAAAACCCAGCAGCGTTGCAGTTCTTGACACAAACTGGTGCGCCTGGCACTTAATACCATATCCCGTTAAAATGAACTTAAATATTTTGTCTTGCCCATTCACCCTCTGAATGGCACACATTCTCAATTGTCTCAAGGCTTAAAAAACCTTCTTTAACCTGACACCAGCTCTGTCACTGGTACAGATGAACTACAATAGACAGACAGCATACAGGACAAGACATTCAACATGGATTTGAAGTGGATTTAACAAGATATCAACAAGGATTCACCTGGTCAGTCTGTCATGGGAAAATAAAGCACCACACCAGGAAAATATGCCGATTTCATGGACGTCTTGGATGAAAAATACGTTATGGGAGAAGAAAACAGCCATTCCCTGTCTTAATGTTTTCAACACTCAGAGTATTGTATGTTACCATGCCAGTAAAGCCCATTGAATTGAGAGAGGCAGAGCGAGTGACCGGCTGTCTGAATGGAAAACAAGAAGAGCCCATGGTCAAACAAAACAAGAGGAAGAGGGGCCCTTTATGGACATGGAGGGAGAGAGACTGAGTCTGAATGGATCGGTGGTCAGCGGTTTCCCTTAGATAAGTGTTCTTTGTTGGTGGCAGACGCCTATCAGCGGGCCATCAGAAGCCGGCCAGTCTCTGTCTCTGACTACTGTGTGTGTGTGTGTTTCCCTTTGTGTGTATGTGCGACTACTGTCTGACCGTTATCAGAGGTCAGAGTTATGCCTTGTCCTCTCTGTAAGCCCCCAGAGCCTCAGTGTCTGCTACTGCGTCGTCTCCTCCCTCTTTCTCTCACACACACACACACACACACACACACACACACACACACACACACACACACACACACACACACACACACACACACACACACACACACACACACAGACTAATAGATAGACGCCATATAGGATTTTGGCTGACTGGCTGTAGTCATGACGGTCACGTCCACAGACTGTCGTCTCTCTCCTTACTGAGATGACTGGAGCACAGACTGTCGTCTCTCTCCTTACTGAGATGACTGGAGCACAGACTGTCGTCTCTCTCCTTACTGAGATGACTGGAGCACAGACTGTCGTCTCTCTCCTTACTGAGATGACTGGAGCACAGACTGTCGTCTCTCTCCTTACTGAGATGACTGGAGCACAGACTGTCGTCTCTCTCCTTACTGAGATGACTGGAGCACAGACTGGAAACTGCCTGGTGTGTCCACATTGGAACAAATTGTGTAATGTGACAGACAGAGCTAACATGCCCTGCAGGCCTGGATGGACAGGCAGGCAGGCAGACGGGCAGGCAGACGGGCAGGCAGGCAGGCGGGCGGGCAGGCAGGCAGGCAGACGGGCATGCAGACGGGCAGGCAGGCAGACGGGTTGGTTAAGGCAGGCAGATGGGTTGGTTAAGGAAGGCAGACGGGTTGGTTAAGGCTCCCTTTTTTTCAGTTTGAAGCATTCTTTCCTCAGATTTTCCCATCAGTCATTTACCTCCAGCATGATCGTATGATCCTGTTTCACATGCCGCCACAGGACTGTGTGTGTGTGCGCGTGCCTGCTTAAAGATGTGTCTTACTCATAGCCCTGTGCCTGTATGATCTTTAGTTGGGCATTCCCAGGAAATCTCTGTCAGCCAGTCCCTTAGCCTGCCTCAGTCAGTCACACTATGTCTGTAGGCAGGGCTGTAGCCGACCTATGAATCTCTATTCATCAAACCAGTTTTTTATCAGCCCTCTTATTTGTCTCCATGGAAAGAAAGAAGAGATTGTTGAAGCCATCCAACCAGCTGCGTTGTAATTTCCCTTTTTACTGTATTACTGTAGGCTACCTAATGTTCCAACGCTCTGTGAGAAATGACAATCTAAGATGATTCCATCCAGACACCGTCTGACTGAGACAGTTGGCTTAGAGGACATTCCAAATGGTACCCTGTTTCTAAAGGGGCGGCAGGTAGCCTAGTGGTTAGAGTGTCGGGCCAGTAACCGAAAGGTTGCTAGATCGAATCCCCGAGCTGACAAGGTAAAATCTGTCGTTAACCCACTGTTCCCTGGTAGGCGGTCATTGTAAATAAGAATTTGTTCTTATACTGACTTGCCTAGTTAAATAAAGGTTAAATAAAAATTAAAAAATTGTCCAAAGTAGTGTACTAAATAGGGTTCCATTTCACTCTTTGTTGCCATGAAAACTATATAAGCTCTTGAAAATATATAAGCAGTGAAAACGGTTGGGCTGAATTCATGTACAGTAATACAGTGGCTTTCATCCCGTTGCTCCGGTTCTTTTGTATTTATTGAGTCGTGGTCGTCCGTGCTGGCAGACTTGCAGTAGTAATGTGTTGAACATCCTGTCCTGTTTGTTGTAGTTCATCTGTACTGGTAACAGAGCTGGTGTCAGTCTGTGCCTGTATTCTGACTTCACATTTGAAATAACCAGATGTTGGAACAAATGGTTTATTGGTTTAGAAAATAGACATTCATTTATTGAATATGTTGTGTATAATGCCATGTCCTTTCGGTGCTGCCAATGTAGCCTCTAAAGAGAAAAACATGCACGTTAGAGTTTGGATGCCGGAGATTTAACTGGGTTTTAACTGTCATTTACGCATTCAAATAATGTATTTTGTGTATTTGTTTGCCTTACAAAGTGCACATTGTAATGCTATTGAGAACTATTTCTACAGGAATGTATGTTACAAACGTACCTGTTTTAATCCTTGTTTATTGAAGAGGTGAATCATTTATTTTATTCCTGCTGCGTCAGGAGGCTTGGCAAGCTAGGTCCGTGATCTGAAGCACCATTTAAACTGGCCAAATCCCAGGGGTAGATAAATATTTTCCCGGAGTCAGATGAACTCGTGGATACCAATTTGTATGCGTGCAGTTTGAAGCATGCTAGCTGTTACCATAGACATCCAGTCATTGTGCTAAAGCTAGTTAGCGGTGGCTCGCGAAACAACCTCCTAACGTCCTTCATACTAGATGTCACTTAGCATGATTTCCTCAGAGGTCTGAAAGGGAAAAGTGAAAGGAAGAGGAAACATTTCATCCTGGTTATGAGTGAAGTTGAGTAGTGCCTGGTCTGCCAGTTCACGGTTGTCCTGAGGAAGTAGAGCAGAGCTTAGTCATGCCGAGGCCCGTCTCCCCGTCAGCGTGTCTGCGTTCCAAATGGTACCCTATTCTCTACATAGAGCACTACTTAGGGATTAGGGTGTCATTGGGGATATACAGACCTGTCTGTCTGTGTGTTCACGTGTCACTGTGCCAGTTTCGCCCCACAGTGTGTGTCGGTCCGCGCCAGACTGGCCCCACGGCACCATAGTGCCACCTGTCTAACTTCCTGTCCAGAACAAAGCAGCTGACAATGTAGAGGCACAGGAAGTGGTGCTCTGTGTGTGTGTGTGTACGTGTACCACCAACTGAATTTTGCTCTGCCCAGAGTACCCCTGAAGTACCCCCTAATGTGCATTTTACCAGTGAGGCTATGGTCTCATGAGTCTTCTCCAGTACCCCCTGTGGATAGACCAAGTACCCCTAGAGGTGCTAGTACCCCTGGTTGGGGACCACTGTGTTAGACTATATGGACCACTGTGTTAGACTATATGGACCACTGTGTTAGACTATATGGACCACTGTGTTAGACTATATGGACCACTGTGTTAGACTATATGGACCACTGTGTTAGACTATATGACCACTGTGTTAGACTATATGGACCACTGTGTTAGACTATATGGACCACTGTGTTAGACTATATGGACCACTGTGTTAGACTATATGGACCACTGTGTTAGACTATATGGACCACTGTGTTAGACCGTATGATACACTGTTAGACTGTATGAACCACTGTGTTAGACTATATGTCTGCAATTTAACAATCTAGTAATGTGTGGCTTGACATTTTGTTTCACATCAGAAGCTAGATTAAATCTGGTTTTAGAAGTAGGCTAGTAATAAAAATACGCTGACATAATCCAGAGTAAATTACGACCAGAAATGATGAGTGTAGATGAAGTACTGTTGCCAAGACCTGGACTATACAGTATGTATAGAGAATGTAGTCATTATGCTCTCTGTTGAATTGTCTGTCTCCATGGACACATATAGAAATGGATTCTGTGAGGCTCTGGCTGTGAATAGTTGGAATAGCAGCTAGAGCCCCTGTTGTCATAGTTGAGAGGAGACCAAACCAACTTATTAATACTATACTGCCTATGGCTCCACAGTGCATATATACAGGACATCAGGTCTGGGGGCCCGTATGTGTGTGTGTGTGTATGGACTGTGTGCACACGTCTGTGTACATCGTGTGTGTGTATCTACGTCTGTGTGTGTCATTATCACAAGGCTGTTTATTTACCGTGGGATGGCACGGCGTGCTATGTTCTGCATATTTCTCCTATCATTGGTTTATCATCACGGCTACCAGCCTCACAGCGTCTGTCTATAAGCTGCTGGCCCTCCGTCACCGTGTCTTAATTCATTTACTCTTCTGCAAATAAAACTAAGACTGGAAATATGTAAGCACAATGTGTCACTGTCTGTTATGTTACCCTCAAATGTGCATACACACACACACACACACACACACACACACACACACACACACACACACACACACACACACACACACACACACACACACACACACACACACATATATATATTCTGTCCCTGTCTGCTCACCCCTACCTCCCTTTCATGTTTCCAGTCAGAAAGTGTTCCTGGATACTGGGGTTTATGAAATTCCCCTCTGACCCTTTATGGGCCTCATTTATCAATCATGGCAGAAAGAATTTGTGTGTAAATAGTTTGTAGAAATTCAGCATTTACCAAAGATTTACAGTGCCTAGTATTCAGACCCATTGGCTTTTTCCACATTTTGTTAGGTTACAGCCTTATTCTAAAATGTATTACATCGTTTTCCCCCCACTCATCAATACCCCATAATGACAAACAAAAACAGTTTAAAAAAAAATTCTGCTAAGTTATAAAAAATAAACTGATATCATATTTACATAAGTATTCAGAACTTTACTCAGTACTTTGTTGAAGTACCTTTGGCAGCGATTCCAGCATCAAGTCTTCTTGGGTATGACGCTACAAGCTTGGCACACCTGTATTCGGGGAGTTTCTCCCATTCTTCTCTGCCAATCCTCTCGAGCTCTGTCAGGTTGGATGGGAAGCGTTGCTGCACAGCTATTTTCAGGTCTCTCCAGAGATGTTCGATCGGGTTCAAGTCCGGGCTCTGGCTGGATCACCCATGGACATTGAGACTTGTCCCGAAGCCACTCCTGTGTTGTCTTGGCTGTGTGCTTAAGTTCGTTGTCCTGTTGGAAGGTGAACCTTTGCCCCAGTCTGAGGTCCTGAGCGCTCTGGAGAAGGTTTTCATTGCTCTGTTCATCCTTGCCTCAATCCTGACTAGTCTCCCAGTCCCTGCTGCTGAAAAACATCCCCACAGCATGATGCTGCCACCACCATGCTTCACCGTAGGGATGGTGCCAGCTTTCTTCAAGACATGCCGCTTGGCATTCAGGCCAAAGAGTTCAATCCTGGTTTCATCAGACCAGAGAATCTTGTTTCTCATGTTCTGAGTGTCTTTAGGTGGCCTTTGGCAATCTCCAAGCGGGCTGTGGTGCCTTTTACTGAGGAGTGGCTTCCATCTGGCCACTACCATAAAGGCCTGATTGGTGGAGTGTTGCAGAGATGGTTGTCCTTCTGGAAGGTTTTCCCATCTCCACAGAGGAACTCTGGAGATCTGTCAGAGTGAGCATTGGGTTCTTGGTCACCTCCCTTGCCAAGGCCCTTCTCCCTCGATTGCTCAGTTTGGCCGGGCGGTCAGCTCTAGGAAGAGTCTTGGTGGTTCCAAACTTCTTCCATTTAAGAATGATGGAGGCCACTGTGTTCTTGGGGACCATCAATGCTGCAGACATGTTTTGGTACCCTTCCCCAGATCTGTGCCTTGACACAATCCTGTCTTGGACAATTCCTCCGACCTCATTCCTTCAACCTCATGGCCTGGTTTTTGCTCTGACATGCACTGTCAACTGTGGGACCTTATATAGACAAGTGTGTGCCTTTCCAAATCATTTCCAATCAATTGAATTTACCTCAGGTGGACTCAAATCAAGTTGTAGAAACAAGGATGATAAATGGAAACGGGATGCACCTGAGCTCAATTTCGAGTCTCATAGAAAAGGGTCTGAATATTCATGTCAATAAAGTATTTGTTTTTTATGTTTAATACATTTGTAAAAATGTCAACTTTTTTCGCTTTGTCATAATGGGGAATAGTGTGTAGATTTATTAGGAAGTTTTTTTGTTTATTGCATTTTAGAATATGGCTGTAACGTAACAAAATGTGGGAAAAGTCAAGGGGTCTGAATACTTTGCGAAGGCACTGTAGGAGCTCAAATAGGTAAAGAAAACCATTGGTGTACGAAACGTGATACAACTTGTGTGGGAGGGAGCTGTGACAAGGAGCTGGGTTGGAAGATGGTGTGTAGGTAGGTAGGTAGCTTGACCTGGTAAACAAACCACTTCCAAGGTGTCAGAAACATGAATACAATCTTGTGAGTGTGTAGGCTGTTACTGCTGTTTCTGCTTTACTGACACCATCACTTGTTGTTGAGGTCATCTCCTATCGTATCGTCCACCGTTAGCCTCAGACCCATATCAGCAGTACAGATGTCTTCATATCGTCCACCGTTAGCCTCAGACCCATATCAGCAGTACAGATGTCTTCATATCGTCCACCGTTAGCCTCAGACCCATATCAGCAGTACAGATGACTTCATATCGTCCACCGTTAGCCTCAGACCCATATCAACAGTACAGATGTCTTCATATCGTCCACCGTTAGCCTCAGACCCATATCAGCAGTACAGATATCATCCACTGTTAGCCTCAGACCCATATCAGCAGTACATATGTCTTCATATTGTCCACCGTTAGCCTCAGACCCATATCAACAGTGCAGATGGTGTTTGAGCAGGTAGTACTCCTGGATGACGTCCTGTCTATGATGTCATGCCTATGATGTCATGCTAGTGTCTCGTCCATGTTGGTGTTTACGCGCTTCAGCACTCGGCAGTCCCATTCTGGGAGCTTGTGTGGCCTACCACTTCGTGGCTGAGCTGTTGTTGCTCCTAGACGTTTCCACTTCACAATAACAGCACTTACAGTTGACCAGGTCAGCTCTAGCAGGGCAGAAATTTGACAAACTGACTTGTTGGAAAGGTGGCATCCTATGACGGTGCCACATTGAAAGTCACTGAGCTCTACAGTAACGCCATTCTTCCGCCAATGTTTGTCTATGGAGATTGCATGTCAGCAACCGGTGTGGCTGAAATAGCCGAATCCACTAATTTGACGGGGTGTTCACATACTTTTGCATATGTAGTGTAGATGGCATGCTGGGTAAATTAGACTTGATACAGTACAAGGTTCACTGCACAAACTACTACTGTCTGTCATTAATGATGACGTCACGTCCTGTCTATAGACCACATGATGGCCATTATGACGGTCTGTCTGGATGCATTCTCACAGACCGTTACCCACGTTCTGCTGAACCCTTGTGCGCGTGCACACACAGAGTCTTGTACAACTAACCTTGTGGGGACACACAATTCAGTCCCATTCTAAATCCTATTTTCCCTGACCCGTACCCTTACCCTAAACCTAGCTCTTAACCCTAAAACTAACCTTAGCTCCTAACCCTAAACCTAATTCTATCACTAACTCTAACCCCCTAGAAATAGCATTTGACCTTGTGGGGTCCCAAAAAATTGTTGGTCCCCAGTTGGTTAAATTTGTGTTTGTTAAATATTATTGTTTGGTCTTCTGGTCACCACAAGTATAGTTAAACACGTACACACACACACACACACACACACACACACACACACACTGTGGTAGACCACTGTAGACTCTATTATTCATCCTTACACAGACACGGTTCTTCAAGAGAAAGAGTGATAGGTGAGGAGAAATTCCAAAATGGCATGGCCTTGTTGGTGTCAGTATCAATGCCTGGGAGCTGGAGAAGGGAGAGAAGAGCAGTGTTGTGGGGGGATAAAGAGAGAGTCAGTAGAGTGAGTCAGGAAGCCTTGCTGCCAGCCAGCCAGGACCTGGCTCTGCTCTGTACTGTGTCCAAAATGTCAGCCTATTCCCTATATAGTGCACTACTTTTGACCAGAGCTCGTAAGGTACGAAACATAGGGAATAGGGTGCTGTTTGGGATGCTGCTCTGCTGGTCAGTGCTCTGACAGAGATGGGTCTGCTCCAGCCGGTCTGGTGCCAGTGATGAGCTGAGCTCAGTCACAAGGGCTGCTTATCTCCCCCGCTCCTCCCCTCCCTCTCCCCCCGCTCTGTTGGGTTACTGCTGCCGGCCGCCACCGCTAGACGCCATGCAGGGAATTAGGACTGCTGGAGCAGCACTGTGGACCGTGGGCAGAGTATGTGGAAATCCCACTCATCGCTCACCGGAGAGGTCTTCACGCACCACTCCGGTGCTCAACGTCTTTTCACCGTTCCGCAAAAAATAGCTCAATGCTCACAGGAAAACAAACTGCCGCTCTAAATTTGTCCTTTTCGTTTTTTTGTTTAAAAATATAATTTAATAAACACCATGTGCTTTTGTGACGATGTTCCATTTGGCTTTGAAGCAGGCTCTATCGTAAGGCACTTCAACATTGCAACAACAGGTCGTAGGCTACTGAACCAGGGCCTGCCTGATGATATGTGGCTGCTGTGTTAAAAAACAAATAGCTTTTTCTCTAGTGTATAGTGCTGAGCGATTTAGAGATTTTTGAGGTCGATTCGATTATTAAAAAATAGTGACGGATTTTTTTTTTTTTTTTTTTCTTCTTTTTTTAATGTTGCACTATGCATTATGTGGGTAGAATGCTTTCACAATGCTTATCATTTATTAACCATTTATTCTAGGGCTGACCCCATTTAGTCGACTGTTCGATTGTTTGGTCGATAGGTTGTTGGTTGACCGAAATTTCTTTAGTCGAGCAGTAGCAAAAAATAATAATAATCAAGGTGTACAAGACACCTGTCACTAATCCATTGTGGAGGCCGTGGGGATGGCAGAGTCCATCTGAGACATTTGCTACAGAAATTGTACATGGTTATATTACATAAGATCAATGGTGCAACACTAATAAAAATAAATATATTTTATAACATGCGGTTGCTGTCCGCGGTTCTGAAACGCATCAGTGCGCTGTTGAATTGGCACCTTTTCCTAGAGACCATGTTGCTTTGTGCATAATAATAAAGTTAATCAGCATGTTGGTGTTGAGAACGATGTGGCGGAGGCAGCAGCAGAATGAGGAGACGAGAAAACAGCCCTTGACTTAATTGTCTAAGAAAAGAGAGCAGAGAGGAAACCACAACTTAATTAGGTCTATAATTAATAACCTAACTCTTAAATGTGCCTGGCTGTACAGAAATGAGACAGATCCTGCTTCTGTTGCCTGTTTGAGTGTCTAATCGCCTACTGATTCCGTGAGCACCAAGCTTCACTATACCACAACATGTCGGATAAACAAATGTTTTTAATCTTTACTATGCTGTAATAATAATAAATGGTCTTTACTTTTTCCCTCCCGTTAGAATAGCCTCTGGTATTATTTATCATTTATTTAGTGTTGTTTACACTGTTCCAAATGATAATAATACAAATAATAACTTTCTTGTTCTCCTTATTGTTATTATTACGTAACTTAAGGATATATATCAATACTTATGTAGGCTACTGTATCAATCAATTATTCATTTGTTCAGGTCATCACACAGCGTACGAGTCATTCATTATTTGAAATACAATCAAGCATTTTAGTTTTAAAATGAAATAACAAAGCCTCCCTTGAATAATTAACGTAAACAATAAATAAACCGTTCCATTTTGGAAATTGCATTCACGAATGAATGTGACTGGTTTTAGTCTTTGCTGTAATAAAGGCTTGACAAAATGTTTTACAAGAGACTCTCTGGTACTCTTAATGTATTTAGTGTTGTATACATTGTTGCTAACGGTCAAAGAAATTAGACACACAGCGCTTGCTCCTTCTTTGTCTTCATCTCCAGTATTTTCCATAACTAGTCAAATTTGTTCCACACATCTGACTTCCCCTTTACCTCCTGGGCAACCAGTAAACATTCCCCCGTTAATATCTTTCCGCAATATTAAGCTGATCCACCCCTAATAAAATTAAATTAAAAAACGTTCCCCCATTTCAAGTTTTTGTCACGTCCTCTGCGTCTATTTTGCTGTGATGTGATTATGTGATTATTTTATGTGATTATGACATGCTATAGGTCATGTCCTATTGGTCACGTTCATGCGATGCATACATGTGTCACGTAAAGAGAGCAAGGGTTGAGGGAATAGGGAATGTTTTTCCTAAACGAATGAGGGATTTCTGGTAACAGAACTTTTCAGTCAGAAATGTAACTAACCTACAACAGGTTAGTCACACAGTCACGTTTTTGCGCAGCAAGTCTGAGCCCGGCCCATCACATTCAAATGAATTGCGGTCGGACTCCCTCTAGTCATTTGTGCATCTTAATTATTTAATCAAACAGTGCCCTTAAAGCATCAGACAAGCTCAGTGCATATAGTTGATTAAAACATATAAGATGTGTCTATATATGGAAAAAATAAGTTTGACAATTTTGACAAAGATTTTTTTGTGTCGGACAGCCCTAATTTATTCACTTTACTAAAATGTTTTATTTGCTGACTTTATTTAATTCCAAGTCATCATCTCATCTCTATAGAGCTGCTGTCTGACAAAATCATTATTTTAGTAGTTCTTCAAAGTAAATATGGTGTACTTTTGACTGCTGAATGCCAACTATCAATCACTTAGATCATGGAGCAACTGCTTTTCTATCCCTCTTGATCGCGCGTTCTCTCGCGCATCATATCCACCAAATGCATCAAACTCTTTGTGTTCCGGCGGAGGTCATGCATTGTCAGTGGAGCAACGCTGCTTTGGGGGTGACTGAGGTGAGGTGCGTTCTGAGTACCGCATACCTTCAATATTTTCAACTCGTGCATTGCTTTACGGTGCGGTCTCCGTGCCTGCTCCGCACAGACAGGACAAGTTTAAGTGCGCCTGCAATGGATTATGGTCATTGTAGTTAATTACCACGTTTTCTCAGCTAAACTACAGTGAGGGAAAAAAGTATTTGATCCCCTGCTGATTTTGTACGTTTGCCCACTGACAAAGAAATGATCAGTCTATAATTTTTATGGTAGGTTTATTTGAACAGTGAGAGACAGAATATCAACAAAAAAATCCAGAAAAACGCATGTCAAAAATGTTATGAATTGATTTGCATTTTAATGAGGGAAATAAGTATTTGACCCCTCTGCAAAACATGACTTAGTACTTGGTGGCAAAACCCTTGTTGGCAATCAGAGGTCAGACGTTTCTTGTAGTTGGCCACCAGGTTTGCACACATCTCAGGAGGGATTTTGTCCCACTCCTCTTTGCAGATCTTCTTTAAGTCATTAAGGTTTTGAGGCTGACGTTTGGCAACTCGAACCTTCAGCTCCCTCCACAGATTTTCTATGGGATTAAGGTCTGGATACTGGCTAGGCCACTCCAGGACCTTAATGTGCTTCTTCTTGAGCCACTCTTTTGTTGCCTTGGCCGTGTGTTTTGGGTCATTGTCATGCTGGAATACCCATCCACGACCCATTTTCAATACCCTGGCTGAGGGAAGGAGGTTTTCACCCAAGATTTGACGGTACATGGCCCCGTCCATCGTCCCTTTGATGCGGTGAAGTTGTCCTGTCCCTTTAGCAGAAAAACACCCCCAAAGCATAATGTTTCCACCTCCATGTTTGACGGTGGGGATGGTTTCTTGGGGTCATAGGCAGCATTCCTCCTCCTCCAAACACGGCAAGTTGGGTTGATGCCAAAGAACTCCATTTTGGTCTCATCTGACCACAACACGTTCACCCAGTTGTCCTCTGAATCATTCAGATGTTCATTGGCAAACTTCAGACGGGCATGTATATGTGCTTTCTTGAGCAGGGGGACCTTGCGGGCGCTGCAGGATTTCAGTCCTTCACGGCATAGTGTGTTACCAATTGTTTTCTTGATGACTATGGTCCCAGCTGCCTTGAGATCATTGACAAGATCCTCCTGTGTAGTTCTGGGCTGATTCCTCACCGTTCTCATGATCATTGCAACTTCACGAGGTGAGATCTTGCATGGAGCCCCAGGCTGAGGGAGATTGACAGGTCTTTTGTGTTTCTTCCATTTGCGAATAATCACAGAAACTGTTGTCACCTTCTCACCAAGCTGCTTGGCGATGGTCTTGTAGCCCATTCCAGCCTTGTGTAGGTCTACAATCTTGTCCCTGACATCCTTGGAGAGCTCTTTGGTCTTGGCCATGGTGGAAAGTTTGGAATCTGATTGATTGATTGCTTCTGTGGACAGGTATCTTTTATACAGGTAAGAAACTGAGATTAGGAGCACTCCCTTTAAGAGTGTGCTCCTAATCTCCGTTTGTTACCTGTATGAAAGACACCTGGGAGCCAGAAATCTTTTTGATTGAGAAGGGGTCAAATACTTATTTCCCTCATTAAAATGCAAATCAATTTATAACGTTTTTGACATGCATTTTTCTGGATATTTTTGTTGTTATTCTGTCTCTCACTGTTCAAATAAACCTACCATTAAAATTATAGACTGATAATATCTTTGTCAGTGGGCAAACGTACAAAATCAGCAGGGGATCAAATACTTTTTTCCCTCACTGTATGTAGAATATTGGCCTGTTGGAAACTAATACGCCCTACTACATGACACAGTTCAGCCTTGATCTGATTTATCTCTACAGAAACTTTACATCGAGCTCACAGGAAAAAAAAGAACAAATTGGAATTTAAATAATTGAACCGACTTAGGTCAATTAGTGTTTTAAAAACCTGAAAAATAACCGAAATGTCGGTTAAATGCTCAGCACTACTAATCTATTGATGATCAGATACTTCAGTTGTAACTGGCTCTGTTGCGCTCAGATTTTACACTTGATAGACAACTTTAGCACTGTTATGAACTCTTTTTGCCTGTAAAGAAATCGAAAAGTCTCTGCTGCTGCGTTGGTTATCGTTCCATCAATTACACAGGCTGTGACCTATTTCTTGGTCGACTCATATCAACATCGCTGCACATTAGTGGTGGGGTAGGCTAAATAAATACTACAGAATATGCCTAATCCAAAGAACAGTGATGAAGGAAATGAAAAATGCTGGCCAGAGCATGCCCGGAGCTTGTGGATGAGCGGTACCAGAACGAAATGCTCCGCTCACATCCTCTGGCCCTAGGCTAGCCACAGACTGGGGGCTGGGAGAGCGGGAGGGGGAAAGAAACGGAAAAAAGAGGGAAAGGGAGAGGGAGGAGAGAAGAGAGGGAGACAGGGAGGAGGGAGAAAGAAGTCCTAGCTGAGGTGGCACTAACACACCAACGACCCAGAGGGAGGACTGGGGGGGGACCAGACAGAGGGAGGACTGGAGGGGGGACCAGACAGAGGGAGGACTGGAGGGGGGGCCAGACAGAGGGAGGACTGGAGGACGGACCGGACAGAGACAGGACTGTGGGGGACCGGACAGAGACAGAGGGGCCAGAGAGGGGAAGTGACCATGGCTCTGCTGTTCTGACAGAGTCAAACAAAGTTGGGTACAAGGACACACTGGTCCCCAGTCAATTTTTCCATCTTTCACTAAAATAAAAATGTCTGTGCTTTAGATCTGTGTCCAAGCACATTGGCACATGGACTAAAACATTAACCGATTAGATAGAAGAAGGACATGGTCGGGGTATTGACCACATCAGAGCTGATAACCAGTGGGTTTAACATGGTCGGGGTACTGACCACATCAGAGCTGATAACCAGTGGGTTTAACATGGTCGGGGTATTGACCACAGCAGAACTGATAACCAGTGGGTTTAACATGGTCGGGGTATTGACCACAGCAGAACTGATAACCAGTGGGTTTAACATGGTCGGGGTATTGACCACAGCAGAGCTGATAACCGGTCGGTTTAACATGGTCGGGGTATTGACTACAGCAGTGATGATAACCGGTGGGTTTAACATGGTCAGGGTATTGACTACAGCAGTGATGATAACCGGTGGGTTTAACATGGTCAGGGTATTGACTACAGCAGTGATGATAACCGGTGGGTTTAACATGGTCGGGGTATTGACTACAGCAGTGATGATAACCGGTGGGTTTAACATGGTCGGGGTATTGACTACAGCAGTGATGATAACCGGTGGGTTTAACATGGTCGGGTATTGACTACAGCAGTGATGATAACCGGTGGGTTTAACATGGTCAGGGTATTGACTACAGCAGTGATGATAACCGGTGGGTTTAACATGGTCGGGGTATTGACTACAGCAGTGATGATAACCGGTGGGTTTAACATGGTCGGGTATTGACTACAGCAGTGATGATAACCGGTGGGTTTAACATGAATGGGGTATTGACTACAGCAGAGCTGATAACCAGTGGGTTTAACATGGTTAAATTCATTCTGATTGGCTGGGCCTGGCTTCCTAGTGGGTGGGCCTATGGCCACCCATGGCTGCGCCCCTGCCCAGTCATGTGAAATCCATAGATTAGGGCCCAATGAATGTATTTCAATGGACTGATTCCTTATATGAACTGTAACTCAGTAAAATCTTAGAAATTGTTGCATGTTGTGTTTCTATTTTTGTTGAGTATGAAATCGTGTCCTTACAATCCTCTCTGTCCAGACCAGGCCTTGTAGGTATATTCTTTCGTCCCGTTTAAAAAAATAGCTTTTTTTTAATATTGTAATTTATGAGCAGTTACTAGCGCCTATGTCATGTATTTCACATTGCTTATAAGGTGTTATAAATGAGCTCCTAAAACATTAGGAAGAGGGTGTTCATAGAAAGTGTTACCAATATTAATATTCTTTACCTATGCGTTTCCTCCAGGTGGGTTGTGGAGTGTGTTCACACTGGGCGGAGCCAGCAGTAAACCAGGATTGGAGCAGGAACAGAACCCGCTTCCCTTATCCAATCAGAGTCTGTTATTACTCCTGGTGCTAGCCAATCTGACAGATGGACTAAACGACTGCCCAAACCCCTACAGACAGGCTGTCACCTGCTTCAAAAACACACAAGGTACTGCCCTACACACACACCTTATGCTCACACACACACCCCTTATAGACAGGCTGTCACCTGCTTCAAAAACACACACTGTGGGGCCGGGAATCTGCAGGGGACCTCACAATACGATATTGTCATGTTATGTTGTTTTTAATGAAACTCTTTATTATGAATATTGGTTATTGTTCTGCGATGTTGAGGGAGCTGGCACACAAGCATTTAGCTGCCCGTTTAGCTGTAAACTGTGTACGTGACATATCATTTGATTTGATACTTAGGCGCCGATACGATATGTATTGTGATCCGATACTTGCGATTTTATAGCAATTTGATGTTCCAGGAGCACGAGAAAACGAGTTTTGATCAGTCATGGAAATAAGTGCTGAAAACATGTTGACTCACTATTTAAGAAGAAGATGGGACAACAAGTTATAGGTCGAAATAAATAGCGGCGTTTTGGGGCAGGTACAGCCTACTATTGCTAGCTAACACTACCAAACGTAAAAAAAAAAAAACTTTGAGTCAAAGTATATATATAATGTCGTCCAGAATAATATTGAGATATGTAACTGTGTCGTTTTCCCCCTTATCACTACCTGTCTCAATGCCAAGGCATTTGGTTTTATCTATTGAATATACATATTTTTATTGTTCATTTATCAGAACAACATGTTCATAGCAAAATGCTCGACTACTGTACAGTATAGTCAAGTACAGTATATAGTGAGGTAAAGAAGCTATTTTGGGAATTAAAACTGGCACTGTTTCTCCCTGACTGTTTTTTATTGATTCTCTTTCATTTAATCAGGGGAGCCCAATTAAGACCAGGGTCTCATTTTCAATGGTGCCCTGAGACCGCGAGCTCTGACCTTTGCTGGTAGCTAATTTATTGAGGAAAAATGTACTTACTATGACTGTGGATTGTGGTTGTCCCACCTAGCTATCTTAAGATGAATGCACTTAACTGTAAGTCTCTCTCGATAAGAGCGTCTGCTAAATTACTAATGTAAATGTTTACATACAGTATGATATATTGTACCAATAGAAGCAGACTTAAAGGGAACTATTTTAGTGAATGTGTGTCTCATTGTAATTTGCCTTTGATAGGAGTGTCTGCTAAATGGCTTAAATATAAAATGTACATATCAAATGTTATTGGTCACATACAGATATTTATCAGATGTTATTGCGGGTGTAGAGAAAATGCTTTTGTTCCTAGTTCCAAACAGGGCAGTAGTATCTAACAAGCGTTTTGGCCTCCTCTTAGACACGTCCTCCATTCCTACAGAGCAGCATCATACGTTCCAGATTAACTTCAACAGCCTGTACACAGCTCTGTGTGAGCAACAGAGGTCTGACCAGGCTACGCTGTTACTCTACACGCTGCTGCACCAGAACACCAACATGAGGAACTATATGCTGTCACGCACAGACATGGAGAACCTGGTAAGTTAAAGGAGAAACAAAGGGAAGAATGGTTCAACTACCGACCTATTCATGGTCTCCAGCACCACCCCAACGTCAACATATGAGAAAATGACACGTTTCTATGTTTTGTAGTACAAATGATAGAGGAAGATACGTGTTTCAATGACATCATCAACCAATTAGTAGGCAATCCTCATTGGTTACATTTAAAAAATATATATATATTTTACCTTTATTTAACTAGGCAAGTCAGTTAAGAACAAATTCTTATTTTCAATTACGGCCTAGGAACAGTGGGTTAACTGCCTTGTTCATGGGCAGAACGACAGATTTTTACCTTGTCAGCTCGGGGATTCAATCTTGCAACCTTTCGGTTACCCAACGCCCTAACCACTAGGCTACTTACCGCCCCACCACCACAGCAGTCAGCTAGCTAGCTAGCCACAGCAGTCAGCTAGCTAGCTAGCCACAGCAGTCAGCTAGCTAGCTAGCCACAGCAGTCAGCTAGCTAGCCACAGCAGTCAGCTAGCTAGCTAGCCACAGCAGTCAGCTAGCTAGCCACAGCAGTCAGCTAGCCAGCCACAGCAGTCAGCTAGCCAGCCACAGCAGTCAGCTAGCCAGCCACAGCAGTCAGCTAGCCAGCCACAGCAGTCAGCTAGCCAGCCACAGCAGTCAGCTAGCTAACAGCAGTCAGCTAGCTAACAGCAGTCAGCTAGCTAGGTAGCTGTTTAGCTTTCTAGCACATTCACTCATTTGTTTGTCAACAATTAATGGGACATTTCAAACTGTTGATCATCTCCAGCACCACCCCAACATCAGCATGTAGGAAAATGGCGCGTTTCTAGGTTTTGTAGTGAACATGATAGAGGAAGATACGTATTTCCAATGACCGTTCAGACACCAGTCGCTTGGCCAGGAATCAGATTTGTAGAAGGAAAAAAATATAAGTCCCTTATTTTACCAGGTAAGTTGACTGAGAACTCATTCTCATTTACAGCAATGACCTGGGGAATAGTTACAGGGGAGAGGAATGAGGATGAATGAGCCAATTGGAAGCTGGGGATGATTAGGTGACCATGATGGTATGAGGGACAGATTGGGAATTTATCCAGGACACCAGGGTTACCACCCCTACTCTTATGATAAGTGCCATAGGATCTTTAGTGACCACAGAGAGTCAGGGCACCTTTTTAACGTCCCATCTGAAAGATGCCACCCTACACAATGCAATGTTCCCAATCACTGCCCTGGGGCATTGGGATATTATTTTTATCGACCAGAGGAAAGAGAAGCTTCCTACTGGTCCTTCAACACCACTTCCAGCAGCATCTGGTCTCCCATCCAGGAACCAACCAGGACCAACCCTGCTTAGCTTCAGAGGCAAGCCAGCAGTGGGATGCAGGGTGGTATGTTGCTGGCAGGGTGGTTTGAAATGTCCAATTCCATGTGCTGTTCAGACTGTAGGAAAAATAACAGATTCGAATCGGATATGCAATTTTTATTTTATTTGAGTCACTTCAAATTTCCAATGGGAACAAGGTTTTAGTAATCTTAGTCATCCACTTTGTCTTAGTTTGTCATTGTTTCCAGCTGACATGTTGGCACACAGTGGACAGCTGGTCCTGCGGGGTGTGCTGTGACGTCACTTCTCAGCAGGTTTTAAATGTGTTGGGGAGGAGGATCACTCCCACACACACAGTGAAACCATGCTGGAACAACACTCTCTGTCTCCCAGTGTCTCTTTAGTCTGGGATGCAGTGTGTTGGATGTAGTGTGTTGGATGTTGGGTGCATGTAAGGGCTTGCCTTCTGGTTGAGGTCTGGTGGCCGCCCCACTTCCAGCCCCCACCCCACAGCACCCCCTCTGTCTCGTCCCACACCACCCCAATTCTGTCCCTCCCTCTTTCTGTCCCGCCCCCTCTCTGTCCCACCCACACCACTCCCTTTCTGACCCGCCCCCCTTCTGACCCGCCCCCTCTCTGTCCCGCCCCCTCTCTGTCCTGTCCCACCTCCTCTCTGTCCCGCCCCCCCTCTGTTCTGTCCCGCCCCCTCTCTGTCCCGCCCCCTCTCTGTTCTGTCCCGCCCCCTCTCTGTTCTGTCCCGCCCCCTCTCTGTTCTGTCCCGCCCCCTCTCTGTTCTGTCCCGCCCCCTCTCTCTGTCCCTGCCCCGCCCCCTCTCTGTTCTGTCCCTCCCCCTCTCTGTCCTGCCCCCTCTCTGTTCTGTCCCGCCCCCTCTCTGTCCCGCCCCCTCTCTGTTCTGTCCCGCCCCACACCGCAGGAACACATGCAGGAGACCAGAAGGAAAACGGTGGCATTTCTGAGTGGATTATTCTGGTTGAATAAATTGTCTAAATGAAATGAAACCAATATGAGTAACCAACACACATGTTCATTCTCTAATTATCTTCCCTCAGGTGGTGCCCATCCTAGAGATCCTGTACCATGTGGAAGACAGGAACTCTCATCACGTCTACATGGCCCTCATCATCCTCCTCATCCTCACAGAGGACGACACCTTCAACAGATCCATACACGAGGTGGTGAGTACTGACCACTCACTCTAACCCTCCTCCTCCTCATCCTCACTGAGGACGACACCTTCAACAGATACGGGGTAGGGATCGGGATTTGAAACGAGCACAGTACCTCAAACAACATGAATTCTCTCTCAGTAAATTCGGATTATAGACTTGGCAGACATTTCTCTGAAGGATGATTTCTCAAACATCAGGACCTGTGCCATTTCAGATAAGAACAGTACTATGATTTATGATGTGTAATTTTGAAAATGATTTCTCAAACCTGTCATTTCTGATAAGAACGGTATGTTGATGGTCACTATCCGTAATTTCGAAATGCTCCCCATCCTCCTATCTATTTCAGTCTTCATTATTGGTCAGCTTGTCAATGAATTCGGAGTATTTGAACAGAAAACCGTTAAACCATTTAGCTCACGGTGATTGACTCATTCCACTCTGTCGTTACCTTCAGTTCTGTGAATCATTTTTGACATTTTAAAGCCATCTCTCTCTCATATATTCCCTCTCTCCCTCCCTAGCCGCAGTACATTGCCTGGGCTGCATATGCATCCCTCCCCCCCTCCCTCGTTCCCTCCCTCCCTCCCTCGTTCTCTCCCTCCCTCCCTCGTTCCCTCCCTCCCTCCCTCCCTCCCTCCCTCCCTCCCTCCCTCCCTCCCTCCCTCCCTCCCTCGTTCCCTCCCTCCCTCGTTCCCTCCCTCCCTCGTTCCCTCGTTCCCTCCCTCCCTCGTTCCCTCGTTCCCTCGTTCCCTCCCTCGTTCCCTCCCTCGTTCCCTCCCTCGTTCCCTCCCTCGTTCCCTCCCTCGTTCCCTCCCTCGTTCCCTCCCTCGTTCCCTCTCTCCCTCCCTCCCTTGTTCCCTCTCTCCCTCCCCCTCCCTCTTCCCCCCCTCTAGCCTATGGAGTTTCAGTCCATTGCCTGGTCTGCATATGAATGTGTCTCTCTCCTTATGTCCCAAATGGCACCCACTTCTCTATGGAGTGTACTACCTTGTACCAGAACCTTATGGGGATAGGATGCCATTTGGGTCTCTCTCGCTCTCTCTCGCGCCCCCCTCCCCCCCAGCAGGAAATCATGAAGCTGTGGCTGCCAGCAGACCTCTAAGTCTCTATGTTTTAGATGAAAATCCATTTCACATTGGTCCCTTTGATATTGACATGTAATTTCCACCAGGTTAAATGGCAACCAAAGTCAGACATCTCTCAATGTTCGGACAGAAGTTTTTCAACATTGAACAATCTATGTGGCGGTGCTTTAGTGTTATTGGTGTCATGGGGCTGTTTGTTCAGCCTGAGATTAGACGGCCACTCTCTACTCTCCCCTCTAGCCATCCAGAGAGAGATGAGGCTGTGTAGTGACTGACTGACTGACCAGAGGCTGGGCCGGACTGGACATAGCTCTGCCTTGGTCTCCTCTCTCTCTACTCTCCTCTCTAGCCATCCAGAGAGAGATGAGGCTGTGTAGTGACTGACTGACTGACCAGAGGCTGGGCCGGACAGGACCCAGCTCTGCCTTGGTCTCCTCTCTCTCTACTCTCCCCTCTAGCCAACAAGAGAGAGATGAGGCTGTGTAGTGACTGGCTGACTGACCAGAGGTTGGGCCGTACAGGACCCAGCTCCGCCTTGGTCTCCTCTCTCTCTACTCTCCCCTCTAGCCATCGAGAGAGAGATGAGGCTGTGTAGTGACTGACTGACTGACCAGAGGCTGGGCCGGACAGGACCCAGCTCTGCCTTGGTCTCCTCTCTCTCTACTCTCCTCTCTAGCCATCCAGAGAGAGATGAGGCTGTGTAGTGACTGACTGACTGACCAGAGGCTGGGCCGGACAGGACCCAGCTCTGCCTTGGTCTCCTCTCTCTCTACTCTCCTCTCTAGCCATCCAGAGAGAGATGAGGCTGTGTAGTGACTGACTGACTGACCAGAGGCTGGGCCGGACAGGACCCAGCTCTGCCTTGGTCTCCTCTCTCTCTACTCTCCTCTCTAGCCATCCAGAGAGAGATGAGGCTGTGTAGTGACTGACTGACTGACCAGAGGCTGGGCCGGACAGGACCCAGCTCTGCCTTGGTCTCCTCTCTCTCTACTCTCCCCTCTAGCCATCCAGAGATAGATGAGGCTGTGTAGTGACTGACTGACTGACCAGAGGCTGGGCCGGACAGGACCCAGCTCTGCCTTGGTCTCCTCTCTCTCTACTCTCCCCTCTAGCCATCCAGAGAGAGATGAGGCTGTGTAGTTACTGACTGACTGACCAGAGGCTGGGCCGGACTGGACCCAGCTCCGCCTTGGTCTCCTCTCTCTCTACTCTCCCCTCTAGCCATCCAGAGAGAGATGAGGCTGTGTAGTTACTGACTGACTGACCAGAGGCTGGGCCGGACAGGACCCAGCTCTGCCTTGGTCTCCTCTCTCTACTCTCCCCTCTAGCCATCCAGAGAGAGATGAGGCTGTGTAGTTACTGACTGACTGACCAGAGGCTGGGCCGGACAGGACCCAGCTCTGCCTTGGTCTCCTCTCTCTCTACTCTCCCCTCTAGCCATCCAGAGAGAGATGAGGCTGTGTAGTGACTGGCTGACTGACCAGAGGCTGTTCTGGGCCAGGGAACACACACACCCAGCTCTGCCTCAGTCTCCTCTCTCTCTACTCTCCCCTCTAGCCATCCAGAGATGGACAGGGATGCCATTTTTCCTGATTAATTAGGAATTTCTACTTTTCTACAAGAATACATCAATAACCTTATATATAACTAATATCCTTATTTTCCAGATGTTCTCAGTCACATCTTTGAGAGAGCAATGAGCCTCTGAAATACTTGGTCTACTGACTGACCAATGAGGGAGTCATCGTTTTGATCCCAGTGTGTGATGATTGTATTCCCTGAGTTCAGATACTACTGTACACCAGTTTAATCTGTATTCCCTGAGTTCAGATACTACTGTACACCAGTTTAATCTGTATTCCCTGAGGTCAGAAGACTACTGTACACCAGTTTAACCTGTATTCCCTGAGGTCAGATACTACTGTACACCAGTTTAATCTGTATTCCCTGAGGTCAGAAGACTACTGTACACCAGTTTAACCTGTATTCCCTGAGGTCAGATACTACTGTACACCAGTTTAATCTGTATTCCCTGAGGTCAGATACTACTGTACACCAGTTTAATCTGTATTCCCTGAGGTCAGATACTACTGTACACCAGTTTAATCTGTATTCCCTGAGGTCAGAGGACTACTGTACACCAGTTTAATCTGTATTCTCTGAGGTCAGATACTACTGTACACCAGTTTAATCTGTATTCCCTGAGGTCAGATACTACTGTACACCAGTTTAATCTGTATTCCCTGAGGACAGATACTACTGTACACCAGTTTAATCTGTATTCCCTGAGGTCAGATACTACTGTATACCAGTTTAACCTGTATTCCCTGAGGTCAGATACTACTGTATACCAGTTTAACCTGTATTCCCTGAGGTCAGATACTACTGTATACCAGTTTAACCTGTATTCCCTGAGGTCAGATACTACTGTACACCAGTTTAATCTGTATTCCCTGAGGTCAGAAGACTACTGTACACCAGTTTAATCTGTATTCCCTGAGGACAGATACTACTGTACACCAGTTTAATCTGTATTCCCTGAGGTCAGAAGGCTACTGTACACCAGTTTAATCTGTATTCCCTGAGGTCAGATACTACTGTACACCAGTTTAATCTGTATTCCCTGAGGTCACCAGCATATTGGTGTTCAGAACAATGCGGCTGAAGCCGCAGCAGAATGAGGAGATAAGAAACTCCAACTGAATTAGGTCTATAATCAATAACCTTTAAATCATCCATATACATTTGAAGTCGTAAGTTTACATACACTTAGGTTGGGGTAATTAAACTTGTTTTTCAACCACTCCACAAATTTCTTGTTAACAAACTATAGTTTTGGCAAGTCGGTTAGAACATCTACTTTGTGCATGACACAAGTCATTTTTCCAACAATTGTTTACAGACAGATTATTTCCCTGTATCACAATTTACATACACTAAGTTGACTGTGCCTTTAAACAGCTTGGAAAATTCCAGAAAATGATGTCATGGCTTTAGAAGCTTCTGATAGGCTAATTGACATCACTTGAGTCAATTGGAGGTGTACCTGTGGATATATTTCAAGGCCTACCTTCAAACTCAGTGCCTCTGCTTGACATCATGGGAAAATCAAAAGAAATCAGCCAAGACCTCAGAAAAAATATTGTACACCTCCAAAAGTCTTGTTCATCCTTGGGAGCAATTTCCAAACGCCTGAAGGTACCTCGTTCATCTGTACAAACAATAGTATGCAAGTATAAACACCATGGGACCACACAGCCGTCATACCGCTCAGGGAGGAGACGCATTCTGTCTCCTAGAGATGAATGTACTTTGGTGCGAAAAGTGCAAATCAATCCTAGAACAACAGCAATGGACCTTGTGAAGATGCTGGTGGAAACAGGTACAAAAGTATCTATATTCACAGTTAAACGAGTCCTATATCGACATAACCTGAAAGACCGCTCAGCAAGGAAGAAGCCACTTCTCCAAAACTGCCATAAAAAAGCCAGACTACAGTTTGCACATGGGGACAAAGATCGTACTTTTTGGAGAAATGTCCTCTGGTCTGATGAAACAAAAATAGAACTGTTTGGCCATAATGTCCATCGTTATGTTTGGAGGAAAAAGGGGGATGCTTGTAAGCTGAAGAACACCATCCCAACCATGAAGCACGGGGATAACAGCCTCGTTTTTGGGGGTGCTTTGCTGCAGGAGGGAATGGTGCACTTCACAAAATAGATGGCATCATGAGGTAGGAAAATTATGTGAATATATTGAAGAAACATCTCAAGACATCAGTCAGGAAGTTAAAGCTTGGTCACAAATGGACAATTACCCCAAGCATACTTCCAAAGTTGTGTCAAAATGGCTTAAGGCCACAAAGTCAAGGTATTGGAGTGGCCATCACAAAGCCCTGACCTCCATCCTATAGAACATTTGTGGGCAGAACTGAAAAAGCGTGTGTGAGCAAGGAGGCCTACAAACCTGACTCAGTTAAACCAGCTCTGTCAGGAGGAATGGGCCAAAATTCACCCAACTTATTGTGGGAAGCTTGTGGAAGGCTACCGGAAACATTTGACCCAAGTTAAACAATTTAAAGGCAACGCTACCAAATACTAATTGAGTGTATGTCAACTTCTGACCCACTGGGAATGTGATGAAATAAATTAAAGCTGAAATAAATCATTCTCTCTACTATTATTCTGACATTTCACATTCTGAAAATAAAGTGGTGATCCTAATTGACCTAAAACAGGGAAATTTTACCGGGATTAAATGTCAGGAATTGTGAAAAACTGAGTTTAAATGTATTGGGCTGAAGTGTATGTAAACTTCTGACTTCAACTGTATGTCTACAGAAATGAGAGGAGAGAGGAAACTACAACTTAATTAGGTCTATAATTAATAACCTAACTCTTAAATGTGCCTGGCTGTACAGAAATGAGACAGATCCTGCTTCTGTTGCCTGTTTGAGTGTTTTAATAGCCTACTGATTCCGTGAGCACCAAGCTTCACTCAACCACAACATGTCGGATAAACAATTTCACAAATTCGGCTGGTTTTAATCTTTGCTATGCTGTAATTAAGGCTTTAGACTTCTTTTGTTAGAACAGCCTCTCTGGTATTACTTACCATTTATTTTGTGTTTACACTGTACCAAATTGTCAGAACTATATTTAGAATAATTATTTAGAATAATAACCCTCCTTTTTCTTGATCTCCTTATTGTTATTATTACTATTATTGTTATGATCGTCATTATAATAAGTAAAGTCATTATCATTAGTAGGCTTAGTAGAGCAGGCCTCCATCATTCTTAAATGGAAGAAGTTTGGAGCCACCAAGACTCTTCCTAGAGCTGGCTGCCTGGCCAAACTGAACAATCAGGGTGAAGGGCCTTGGTAAGGGAGGTGACCAAGAACCCAATGGTCACTTTGACAGAGCTCCAGAGTTCCTGTGTGGAGATGGGAGAACCTTCCAGAAGTACAACAATCTCTGCAGCCCTCCACCCATCAGGCGTTTATGGTAGTGGCCAGACGGAAGCCACTTCAGTTAAAGGCACATTACAGCCCGCTTAGAGTTCTCAGATCAAGATTCTCTGTTCTGATGAAACCAAGATTGAACTATTTGGCCTGAATGCCAAGCGTCACGTCTGGAGGAAACCTGGCACCATCTCTACGGTGAAGCATGGTGGTGGCAGCATCATGCTGTGGGGATGTTTTTCAGTGGGAGGGACTGGGAGACTAGTCAGGATCGAGGGAAAGATGAATGGAGCGAAGTACAGACAGATCCTTGATGAAAACCTGCTCCAGAGCACTCGGGTGAAGGTTCATCTTCCAACAGGACCTCGACCCTAAGCCCACAGCCAAGACAACGCAGGAGTGGCTTTGGGACAAGTCTCTGAATGTACATTGATGAATACATTGATGAATACATTTGAAACTCCTGATGCTTCCTCTCTTAATCTCATTGCCAGTAATCTCATTGCCTGATTGATAAAGGTTATCTGGGGGGAGATTGGTCGATGTTAAATATTTCAGGAAACAGTGGTGTCTACGAGGTTAGGAAGGAATAGTGGTATCTACTGTCTACGAGATTTGGTAGGAATAGTGGTATCTACTGTCTACGAGATTTGGTAGGAACAGTGGTATCTACTATCTACGAGATTAGGTAGGAACAGTGGTATCTACTGTCTACGAGATTAGGTAGGAACAGTGGTATCTACTGTCTATGAGATTAGGTAGGAACAGTGGTATCTACTGTCTACGAGATTTGGTAGGAACAGTGGTATCTACTGTCTACGAGATTTGGTAGGAACAGTGGTATCTACTATCTACGAGATTAGGAAGGAACAGTGGTATCTACTGTCTATGAGATTAGGTAGGAACAGTGGTATCTACTGTCTATGAGATTAGGTAGGAACAGTGGTATCTACTGTCTACGAGATTTGGTAGGAACAGTGGTATCTACTATCTACGAGATTAGGAAGGAACAGTGGTATCTACTGTCTACGAGATTAGGTAGGAACAGTGGTATCTACTGTCTACGAGATTAGGTAGGGATAGTGGTATCTACTGTCTACGAGATTAGGAAGGAACAGTGGTATCTACTGTCTACGAGATTAGGAAGGAACAGTGGTATCTACTATCTACGAGATTTGGAAGGAACAGTGGTATCTACTGTCTACGAGATTAGGAAGGAACAGTGGTATCTACTATCTACGAGATTAGGAAGGAACAGTGGTAGCTACTATCTATGAGATTAGGTAGGAACAGTGGTATCTACTGTCTACGAGATTAGGTAGGAACAGTGGTATCTACTGTCTACGAGATTAGGTAGGGATAGTGGTATCTACTGTCTACGAGATTAGGAAGGAACAGTGGTATCTACTGTCTACGAGATTAGGAAGGAACAGTGGTATCTACTATCTACGAGATTTGGAAGGAACAGTGGTATCTACTGTCTACGAGATTAGGAAGGAACAGTGGTATCTACTATCTACGAGATTAGGAAGGAACAGTGGTAGCTACTATCTATGAGATTAGGTAGGAACAGTGGTATCTACTGTCTACGAGATTAGGTAGGAACAGTGGTATCTACTGTCTACGAGATTAGGTAGGGATAGTGGTATCTACTGTCTACGAGATTAGGAAGGAACAGTGGTATCTACTGTCTATGAGATTAGGAAGGAACAGTGGTATCTACTGTCTATGAGATTAGGTAGGAACAGTGGTATCTACTGTCTACGAGATTAGGTAGGAACAGTGGTATCTACTGTCTACGAGATTAGGAAGGAACAGTGGTATCTACTGTCTATGAGATTAGGAAGGAACAGTGGTATCTACTGTCTATGAGATTAGGAAGGAACAGTGGTATCTACTGTCTATGAGATTAGGAAGGAACAGTGGTATCTACTGTCTATGAGATTAGGTAGGAACAGTGGTATCTACTGTCTATGAGATTAGGAAGGAACAGTGGTATCTACTGTCTACGAGATTAGGAAGGAACAGTGGTATCTACTGTCTACGAGATTAGGAAGGAACAGTGGTATCTACTGTCTACGAGATTAGGAAGGAACAGTGGTATCTACTGTCTACGAGATTAGGAAGGAACAGTGGTAGCTACTATCCACTACTGTACTAGCTACCATTTAAATAGCCATTTCTTATGTTGTCTCCCTCTCTCTCAGGTATTGAAGAACATAACGTGGTATTCAGAACGTCAGTTAACAGAGATCTCTCTGGGTAGTCTACTCATCCTGGTGGTCATACGCACCATCCAGTACAACATGACACGGACCAGGGTGAGTTAAACACACATGGATGTACATGGATGTACATGCATACGCAGTGCATGGACACACGCACACACACATGCGCACACACAGGGTTTTTTCTGGATCAAAATGGGGTTTAGGTGGTGACCATGGGTGTGGTCCTGTTGGCTAATTTCCTGCAATTCTACACATTTTTGCCATCAGGCTAAGAGAGAGATTTGTACGCAATACAATATAAAAAATCAAATATAAACGCAACATGTAAAGTTTTGGTCCATATTCAGAAAAGGCTTATCTCAAATGTTGTGCACAAATTTGTTTATATCCTTGTTAGTGGCCATTTCTCCTTTGCCAAGATTATCCAACCACCTGACAGGTGTGGCATATCAGTAAGCTGATTAAACAGTGTGGTCATTACACAGGTGCACCGTGCGCTGGGAAAAATACAAGGCCACTCTAAAATGTGCAGTTTTGTCACACAAGACAATGCCACAGATTGTGTTGAGGGAGCGTGCAATTAGCATGCTGACTGCAGGAATGTCCACCAGAGTTGTTGCCAGAGAATTGAATGATGATTTCTCTACCATAAGCCGTCTCCAACGTTGTTTTTAGAGAATTAAGCAGTACGTCCAATCGGCCTCAGAACCGCAGACCAAGTGTATGGGGTCGTGTGGTCAAGTGGTTTGCTGATGTCAACGTTGTGAACAGAGTGCCCCATGGTGTCAGTGGGGTTATAGTATGGGCAGGCATAAGCTACGGACAACGAACATAATTGCATTTTATTGATGGAAATTTGAATGAACAGAGATACCGTGACAAGATCCTGAGGCCCACTGTCATGCCATTGATCCGCTGCCATCACCTCATGTTTCAGCATGATAATGCACAGCCCCAAGGATCTGTACACACTTCCTGGAAGCTGAAAATGTACCAGTTCTTCCATGGCCTGCATACTCACCAGACATGTCCCCCATTGAGCATGTTTGGGATGCTCTGGATCGATGTTTGCGACAATATGTTCCAGTTACTGATAATATCCAGCAACTTCACACAGCCATTGAAGAGTAGTGGGTACAACATTCCATAGGCCACAATCAACAGCCTGATCAACTCTATGTGAAGGAGACGGGTCACGCTGCATGAGGCAAATGGTGGTCACACCAGTGACCAACAGATCCACATCTGTAATCCCAGTCATGTGAAATCCATAGATTAGGGCCTAATGATTTTATTTCAATAACAGATTTCCATATATAATCTGTAACTCAGTAAAATCCTTGAAATTGTTGCATGTTGTGTTTTATTTTTGTTCAATATAGATTCTCCTTTTATTTTGGTGATTGTTAGTTCTGAGATTATAAAAAATATATATATAAATTATATTTTCTACATACTTTTTATCTGGTTTTAGTAATTTCAGTTTTTACTGTTTGGACATAGACGGCCCGAAAAAACACTTAGGCCGGCCCGCCCCAATACTTTTATATGCAGTAAAAACCCTACACACCTACATGACCACATACACTTTGTTTAGGCCTACTTCAGATTTTCATTTCTCATGTGTTTTTGTTCAACCTTGTGTTGTTTTTAGTACTACATGGATATTGATTACTGCATTGTTGGGTTTAGAGTTGGCAAGAAAGGCATTTCACTGTACCTGTGCACGTGACATTAAAACTTGAAACTATACTTAGTACGCATCTCAATGGACTTCCAGGAAGGTCATTATACGTCTCTTATTTCCTCTCTTCCAGGATAAGTACCTGCACACCAACTGCCTGGCAGCCCTGGCCAATATGTCAGCCCAGTTCCGCTGCTTACACCAGTACGCTGCCCAGCGCATCATCAGGTGAGGTTTAGTAGGCACTCTGTAGAACTATTACTGACTGTCAACACAGACACTGGTATGGCCAAAGCATTTGAACTGGTATTGATATGCTCTTTACTCGAGCCATAGCCTACTGGCCAACTGTAGACTGAAGAGGTTTAGCAGGTCAGAGTACAGCCAGTCTCCCAACGGATCGATCGCCAGTAGCTACCAGCCAACCTATGAGTAGCTCGCCGAACAACTCTGCAAGTACATGCAAATTAAATGTTCCACCACAAACTGTCATAAACAAATCTCACAAGTATCAGACACCGCAAACTCCCAGCTACTATCTAATCAACTCAATATTATCCCAACCCTGGTTATCCACTATTGGCTTAAAAAAACAAATCTAACACGATCTGCCAATTAATTTCCAGCAAAATTGCCCATCTGTCTGTCTGTCTGTGGTGAACGCGTTTGTCTATCACTCCATGTCCAGCCAGCCTGTTGATGTGATAACCGTCTTGTGGGTTGACAGAAAACCTTTCCCCAAATCCTTCTCAATGAAATGTTAACTGCAAAGTAGGCTTTCCTAGCAGAAGTATATGATGAGTAAGTACAGCGCATTCGGAAAGTATTCAAACCCTTTGACCTTTTCCACATTTTGTTACGTTATAGCCTTATACTAAAATTGATTAAATAGTTTTTTCCCATCAATCTACACACAATACTCCATAATGTCTGGTTCAAGTCCGGGCTCTGACTGGGCCACTAAAGGACATTGAGACTTGTCCCGAAGCCACTCTTGCATTGTCCTGGCTGTGTGCTTGGGGTCATTGTCCTGTTGGAAGGTGAAACTTCGCCCCAGTCTGAGGTACTGAGCATTCTGGAGCAGTTTTTCATCAAGGATCTCTCTGTGCTTTGCGCAGTTCATCTTTCCCTCAATCTTGACTAGTCTCCCAGACCTTGCCACTGAAAAGCATCTCCACAGCATGATGCTGCCACCACCATGCTTCACCGTTGGGATGGTGCCAGGTTTCCTCCAGACAGGACGCTTGGAATTCAGGCCAAAGAGTTCAATCTTGGTTTCATCAGACCAGATAATCTTGTTTCTCATGGTCTGAGAGTCTTTAGGTGCCTTTTGGCAAACTCCAAGCAGGCTGTCATGTGCCTTTTACTGAGGAGTGGCTTCTGTCTGGTCACTTTACCATAAAGGCCTGATTGGTGGAGTGCTGCAGAGATGGTTGTCCTTCTGGAAGGTGGTCCCATCTCCACAGAGGAACTCTGGAACTCTGTCAGAGTGATCATTGGATTCTTGGTAACCTCCCTGATCAAGGCCGTTCTCCCCCGATTGCGCAGTTTGGCCGGGAGGCCAGCTTAAGTATGAGTCTTGGTGGTTCCTAACTTCTTCCATTTAAGAATGATGGAGGCCACTGTGTTCTTGATGACCTTCAATGCTGCAGACATTTTTGGTACCCTTCCCCAGATCTGTACCTCGACACAATCCTCTCTCGGAGCTCTACGGACAATTCCTTCGACCTCATGGCTTGGTTTTTGCTCTAACATGCACTGTCAACTGTGGGACCTTATATAGACAGGTGTGTGCCTTTCCAAATCATGTGCAATCAATTGAATTTACCACGGGTGGACTCATATCAAGGATGGTCAATGGAAACAGGATGCGCCTGAGCTCAATTTCTAATCTCATAGTAAAGGGTCTGAATACTAAAGTATTTCTGTTTTTTATTTGTTTATTTGTAATTAACATTTCTAAAACCATTTCTCTCTGTCATTATGGGAATATTGTGTAGGTTGATGAGGAAAACATTTCATTTAATCAATTTTAGATGTGGAAAGAGGTCTGAATACTTTCCGAATGCACTGTATATCATTTATATCTATTATTGGTTATTTGAGAACATTGCCATGAATTGAGCAGCAGCAGTACAGAACCATTGCTAGACAAGCACATTAGGTGGCACATTGCTCATTCGCCAGATGCACAATTAAAGGGACAGATTTTCGGGGGCATTGATTAGAATCCCCATTAGCCGACGCCACGGGGGATCCAGCTCGTCTTACTGGGGTCTAAACACATAATGAAAAGGACATTACAGACAAAAGTCTTTACATTTTAAATACATTTACAAATATTAACATGTAGTGTGTGTGTGCGCATCTATGCGTTGTGCCGAATGGTGTTGCTTTATTCATTTTTGAAACCAGGTTTGCTGTTCACTTGCCCTATATAAAATGGAAGGGAGTTCCATGCACTAATAGCTCTGTATAATACTGTACATTTCCTTGAATTTGTTCTGGACCTGGGGACTGTGAAAAGACCCCTGGTGGCATGTTTGGTGGATGGAGTAAGTGTGTCTATCAGAGCTGTGTGTAAGTTGACTATGCAAAAAATAATGAATTTCCAACACATTGTTTCTTATAAAAACAAGAAGTGACTCAGTCAGTCTTTCCTCAACTGTCAGCCAAGAGAGACTGGCACGCATAGTATTAGTATTAGCCCTCTTACAACGAAGAGCAAGATGTGCCACGGTTCTGGGCCAGCTGCAGCTTAACTAGGTCTTTCTTTGCTGCACTTGAACATATGACTGGACAATAATCAAGATAAGATTAAACTAGAGCCTGCAGGACTTGCTTTGTGGAGTGTGTTGTCAAAAAAGCAGAGCATCTCGTTATTGCGGACATACTTCAACTCATCTTTACAACCGTTGAATCTCTATGTTTTGACCATTAAAGTTTACAATCTAAGGTAACACCAAGTAACTTTGGTCTACTCAACTTGTTCAACAGTCACACCATTCATTACATGCTTCAGCTGAGGTCTTGAACTTAGGGAATGATTTGTACCAAATGCAATGCTCTTCATTTTAGAGATGTTCAGGACCATTTTTTTACTGGCCACCCATTCCAAAAGAGACTGCAACTCTTTGTTAAGGGTTTCAGTGACTTCATTATATATGGTTGCTGATGCATATATGGTTGAATCATCATTATCATACATTGACACACATGCTTTGTTTAATGCCAGTGGCAGGTCATTGGTAAAAATAGGAAAGAGTAGAGGGCCTAGAGAGCTGCCTTGCGGTACACCACACTTTACATGTTTGACATTAGAGAAGCTTCCATTAAAGAAAACCCTCTGGAATTCTATTAGATAGCTCTGAATCCACGATATGGCAGAGGTTGAAAAGCCATAACACATACGTTTTCTCAACAACAGGTTATGGTCGATAATGTCAAAGGCTGCATTGAAATCTAACAGTACACCTCCCACAATCTAATTATTATCAATTTATTTCAACCAATCATCAGTCATTTGTGTCAGTACAGTACATTTTGAGTGTCCTTCTCTATAAGCATGTTGAAAGTCTGTTATTAATTTGTTTACAGAGTAATGGCATTGTTTTGGTCAAACACAATTTTTCCAACAGTTTGCAGCAAGCTGATAGGTCTGCTGTTTGAACCAGTAATGGCTGCTTTACCACTCTAGGGTAGCGGAATGACTTTGGCTTCCCTCCAGGCCTGAGGACAAAGACTTTCCTCTAGGCTCAGATTAAAGATATGACAGATAGGAGTGGCTATAGAGTCAGCTACCATCCTCAGTAACCATCATTAAAATATTTCTCAACATCAAATGGTTTTGTGATTTAATACCCCATCTGATTCAATGAAAGATGGCGTTGAATTAGTTTTTCTGCCCATAATTAAATTTCAAGTACTCAAGTTTTTTCCCCCATCTTTCTTTGTCATTGATCTTGGCTTCATAATAATTCTTCTTTTTGTTGAGTTTAGTCACATAATTTCTGAATTTGCAGTAAATCAGCCAGTCCGATGGGCAACCAGACTTATTAGCCACTCCTTTTGCCCAATCTTTTTCAACCATAGTTTTTAAATTCCTCATCAATCCATCGAGCATTAACAGTTCTAACAGGTGCATGTTTATCAATAATTGGAGGAAGCATAAATTCATCAAGTGCAGTGTCTGGACCAACAAATATTTGTATTATCATCTACAAAATATGTTCTACAATCTCTTATACACTATTTTAGGCACAGCTTTTGAAACTTTGGCTTTACTGGATATAGTCACTATATTGTGATCACTGCATCACTTGGTACGGATACAGCTTTAGAACAAAGTTCTACATTATTAGGAAAAATATGATCAATACATGTGGATTATCTCCTGTAGTGTTTGTAAACACCCTGGTAGGTTGATTAATAATCTGAACCAGATTACAGGCACTGGTTACAGTGAGAAGCTTCTTCTTGATGATAACCAGTCAATATTCAGGTCCCCAAGAAAGTAAACCTCTCAGTCTATGTGATGTAAACAGTCAAGTATTTCACACATTATTAAGATACTGACTGCTAGCACTATCTGGCCTATAGCAACACCCCAAAAGAAAAGGCTTTAGATGTGCCAGGTGAACCTGCAACCACAACACTTCAATAACACTTGACATAACATCTTCACTAAGCATTACAGGGTTATGGCTCTGAATATATACAGCAACACCTCCCCCATAAGCGTTCCTGTCTCTTCTATAGATGTTATCCTTGTATTGCTACTGTTGTATCATCAAATGAATTACATTTGTGAATCTCAGAAATGGCTAATATATGAATGTT
>NC_092086.1:109730620-109739011 GCF_045679555.1 Salvelinus alpinus
AGGGGCCTGTTGCACAAAACTAGGATAAGGGATTAAGCCAGGATATCTTGGTGATCCTGGCTCAATTGATCTGGATCTGGTTGCACTAAAGATGGATAGGGGCAGGAGGATATGTTATGGTATAAATTACCATGGAGATTTATTCTGTGGAGCTAGCCTGCTCCAGACCAGGCTAAATTCCAGGATCTATTTAATCTCATCCCTAATGTCAGTCAGCAGTCACCACAAATGGAAACCAATAGTTATTTCACTGCTCACTATACATTGTTATCACATATAACTAGACCCACTGTTATTATTTAAACGTTTGTGATCATTAATTTCAATGATTTTGGATAAAAAATGATTTTTAGATGATGTTGCTATCATTAGATAATTTACAGTTTCCCATAGACTATAAGGCTATATATAAAATGATAGAATATTAGGGCCACAGAGGGGAAAAAAAACACAAGTCATAATATTGTAACCAGTTGTTTTAAAGGAGGACAGTTGTTAAAATGACAGATGTGGGGCATTTCGTGAAATTGTACTTCAGTATGGTTTCATAAACAAAGACATGCTGATGTGCCAGAATATTAAGTATCACATTGTCATAAGTATCAAAACTGTAAAAACAATATGTAGCTTTTCTGCAGAAAGAACCAGCCTCATAAATTTATGACTTTATCCTTTTTCTTCAGTGTGGCCCTAGTACTCTGTCATATAAACAAATACACATTCCATATGAATATAAAAACACAATGTGTAACATTATGTTCCTTTATTGAATAAGGACAAAACAAAGCAGGTAAACCATCAGCTCCTTTCGAAACTGAAGTCACAGTGACTCTACAAGATGGAAAGCACAGAATCCAAGCATATTATACAAAATGATACATACACATTCAAAGGTCTGTATATAACACACCCTGCATGTCTGCACACTAAAATAAATGCAGGACAAATCCATACACATCAACTGAACAGACAAATTAATGGATGCAGTAGCCTCCCTGCAGCCTTGTATTACACACAGTATACCGCACAAACATCATAAGAGGCCAAATTCGTCAAAAAACGAACCCAAAAAAACCCAAATTCCTCTGCCACCGCAGGACATATTTAACCAAAATTGAAAGCACACATACTAACTAAAATAATTCAACACATATTGGTCCCTCAGCAGCCGACCACTGTCGTCATCAGGGAAGATTGCCGGATTGTCCCAGTCCATGGCTGGTGGCACTCTGGGGGCCCTCTCCTTCCTCAGGCAGGCCACATTGTGGAGAACAGCACAAGCCACAGTAATATCACATGCCCTAACAGGGCTGACCCTTAATTTGTGAAGGCAGTGAAAGCGTGCCTTCAGGAGGCCAAAGGTCATTTCAACTCTGGCCCTGGTCCTGGCATGGGCATGGTTGTAGGCCTGCTGTGCTTCCTGGGGGTCTGTGAAAGGTGTCAGGAGAAAAGGCTGGCAGCCATACCCCCTGTCTCCCAGCAACACACCAGAGAATTCACCTGTCAACACAAAATCTCATCATTACTACCTCATAAACACAGTGATATTCTTGACACAGCCATGATGGTTATAAATAGGGGTTGTGTGGCTTACCTTGTGATAGGCACTGATAGATTTCAGAGGCCCGAAAGATTCTGGAGTCATGGACTGAGCCAGGCCATTTTGCCACAACATTGCTGATCACACAGTCAGCATTGCAGACCATCTGAAATCATAAGATGAGGAATATTACACCAATCAATGCACATCACTGGCAATGCAGAGTGTTCGTCAATGGACAATATCAAAAAGTTATGTTCACCTGAACATTAATGCTGTGAAAGGATTTCCTATTCACAAAATCGGCCTCATGGGCACCTGAGGGGGCTTTTATCCTTATGTGTGTGCAGTCCACTGCACCAATGACATTGGGGAAACCTGTCACACAAAGTAATGAGTATCCTACTATGTGTTAACAGTTGTCCTGTAATTTGTAGATCCTCTTACCTGCAATCCTATAGAACTCCTCTTTGATGTCACAGAGTCTTCTGTGGCCAGGAAAGGAGATGAAGACATCTGCTAATGCTTTGATAGCCAGACACACACTCCTTATTGTGCGGCAAATTGTGGCCTTGTTCAGCTGTTCTGCATCCCCCACTGAGTACAGGAAGGCTCCACTAGCAAAAAAGCGCAAGGCCACACAAACCATTTGCTCCACACTCAGTGCATGGCTCCGTGCAGTGCGGTGCTTAATCCTGGGACCCAGTAGTCTGCATAGATACCTGATGCCATCTGCAGAAAACCTGTATCTTTCATATAGATGGTCATCAGGGAAGGCCAGTGGGTCCAACCGGTCCCTGAAGACCCTTTCTCGCCTGAAGGCTCTCCTCAGCACAAGTGCTTCTTCATCCACCACATCTCGCACGAATGGGCATGCCATTGTCAGAGCAGAAAGGAACACACAATTTTGGGCCTTCATATAGGCTAGTGGCCACACCTGGTGCTGGGGGGTGGGCAAAAGAGGGCGATGCCTTATAACGATGACTTGGTTGTACTGATTGCTGGGAAAATAAAAAAAACCTTAGAAAGATGCCACCGTCCTGTGTGCTCACAATAAGAGCTCATATGTCATGGCTCACTTGACTTTACGAGAATATACCTAATTTTTATTTTGAGCTGTGTCATCTTCTTGGAGCTGGGGGAGGAAAGAAAAATAATGATTAATACATTTGTGTTACAGTTAGCATACAGTGTACATTGAAGGCATATCTCACCTCCCTCTCAAGTTTTTTTATTTCAAGGTCCAGTTTCCTAATTGTCCTCTTTTTTATTTCGGACTCCAGTGCAAGATTTTCCATCTTTTTCTTCTTGTACTGAATGTCTATGTCTGCCAGTTCTATTTGGCGCCGGAGGTGGTTGCCATACAACTTTCTGATAGCTTGTGAGCTCTGTGAACACAATACAATTAGCGCAGCTGGAATTTGGCAGGATGTGGTGTCCTTTTATTAATACGCACTATGTTGCCAGGCTGGTTTTCCCACTGTATAGCATCTGGGTCCTGTAAAAGAAATTAGATTTTTTGATTTTGATGAGGACTCCTCACCATTGTAGAGTAAATAGTACTTTCACAGTCTTAACATGATACCTCATGCCTTCTGGAATCCAGAGAGATGGTCTCCTCCTCATCATCGTCTCCATCATGTGCTGTTGCTGCTGCACTGGGGCCTTCACCCTATCACATTTAATCGGATTCATATTGAAGCTAGTAGACAAGACATGCCAGGCCTACAGTATGCCTTTGATGGAGTACTCACTGGATCAGCATCGTCTGGTGCTTGTGCTGGTGGCTCTAACAGGAACACAGTGCTGCCAGACACTGCAAGGCAATAGGTAAACCAAAGTCAGACAGTCCAAATTGATTCAATATGAATGTGGTTGTATCCCATGTAGAGATGGAAGGACATACCTTGAATGAAGCGGGTGGCATCTTGGGAGGAACCTATGCTCGTCTCTTTCCCCCCAGGGATCCCCTCTAAGACGGGCCTGCCTTTATTTAGCTCCAAGGCCATGTCCTCTGCTGGGGTAAGGTCAGCCTTTGGTGACCCACCACCCGTGCCTTGTCTGTGGGTATTCTTTTTCACTGCTAAAACAGTACAGACAATGTGTGAGCAGGCACCTTCTGGGTACAATATATGCTTGTGCTTTGTTAAATATTAGTCAGGGACCATACCATTCTGCAGAATGTTCTTGTATTTGATTTTGACCTGCTGCCATGTCCGTTTTGGCCCGTTCATGTTTAATCTACACACACACACACACACACACACACACACATTTAATGGAGTCACACTGCAAAAAATTACTTGGTATTTTTGTCTTGTTTTCAGTAAAAATATCAAAAAATGTATCATAGCTTTATACAGTGTGATGGAGTTACTTTACACAATTTCACTCATATCTGCTGTGCATTTCAATTAAACATTTAACCGTTTCATAATTACAGTACAACTGCATTTTTGGAGATGTGAATTAAATATTTGAATTGTAATTGTGATGTTTCAGCGGAGCGGTGAGTGTGTAATTGTGCACTACTTACGCATTCAGGCGGTCTGCAATACTTTGCCACGCTTTTTCTCTTTGCTTTATCACTGTGGCGGTGTTGCCTTTCTTCTTAATTATATATTTTACCTCCTCGTATGCCTCCATGACGATTTGTGCTTCCGACGGGGAAAAGTACGCGGCTCTAGTTGCCATGGTAAATCAGTTAATCTGTGATCTGTGGCGGGGTCTATTTGAGTGAGCCGTGAGCGCGCACCTATCCAGGATTGGTTTCACCTGGCTTAATGAATCCGTGTCTGCTCATCCTGGCTTGGTCTTTGTGCAACCAATTAAGCCTGGACGCACATGTTTTGGCTTCATTGAGCTCAGCTGAGTCATTTATCCCGGATGTCTTAATTCTACTTTTGTGCAACAGGCCCCAGGTCTCATCGTATTGGATACACTCCCATGTAGGCTATACACTTGATTCCGATTGGTCAGTTAATTATTAATGTGGGCTGGGTAGAGTTGCATCCTAAATGGCACCCCATACCCAATATAGTGCATTACTCTTGACCAGAGACCTATTGGTGCCATTTGGGACGCAGACTAAGTCTACGGCTGTGACCTAGAGATTGTTATCTTCTGATTTGATACTGGAAGGGAGATCAGCCAGGCAGCAAGGCAGCAAGGCCCAGAACACAATGAATATTACATCACGTTTAGAATGCCAGGGACAGTCAGAGCTGCAATAAGTAACACAATGGACCTTAGAATGCCAAACAAATAGTGTAGAATGAAAATTTACAGCTAACCATTCTAAATTCACAAGATGATATGATATCAAACGAGGTTGTTATTGTGTAAATGCCATTTTATCAGGTACTACTTTCTGTGCCATAGAATAAAGTGCTACCAAATACCATTGTGAATGCATAGTAAATCAATCATTTGTATTTGTGAATAACTGAGTGGTCACCATAGCCATATTAGACAGACAGCTGGTTTCTCGAGTACGATGCACATGTGGATGCCTGTGAAGGAGCATAGACGTAATGTACTTGGCTGCTGCCACACATTTAGCATGGTGTTGTTGTTTATTTCTGTTCAGAAGGACAGCTTGGCACATTTACTGTACAAAGTACAACAAAACTAGGGCAAGAAAAGCCCTGATTAGAAATACTGCCAGTCCCTCAACTTCTCCACTACCAAACACAGTTCTCATAGATGTTATTAGTAGGCAACAGAGACTGTGTTCTTTTATAGAACAAGCATGATCCAAAGGTACTTTCTCTCTCTCTGTCTCTCTCCCACTCCTGCTCTCTCTCTCTTTGTCTCTCTCCCACTCCTGCTCTCTCTTTTTGTCTCTCTCCCACTCCTGCTCTCTCTTTTTGTCTCTCTCCCACTCCTGCTCTCTCTTTTTGTCTCTCTCCCACTCCTGCTCTCTCTTTTTGTCTCTCTCCCACTCCTGCTCTCTCTCTCCCACTCCTCTCTCTCTCTCTCTCTCTCTCTCTCTCTCTCTCTCTCTCTCTCTCTCTCTCTCTCTCTCTCTCTCTCTCTCTCTCTCTCTCTCTCTCTGTCTCTCTCTCTGTCTCTGTCTCTGTCTCTGTCTCTGTCTCTGTCTCTGTCTCTGTCTCTGTCTCTGTCTCTGTCTCTGTCTCTGTCTCTGTCTCTGTCTCTGTCTCTGTCTCTGTCTCTGTCTCTGTCTCTGTCTCTGCTCTCTCTCTCGCTCTCTCTCTCTCTCTCTCTCTCTCTCTCTCTCTCTCTCTCTCTCTCTCTCTCTCTCTCTCTCTCTCTCTCTCTCTCTCGCTCTCGCTCTCGCTCTCGCTCTCGCTCTCGCTCTCGCTCTCGCTCTCGCTCTCGCTCTCGCTCTCTCTCTCTCCATGTGTTTCAGCATTCCGTATTGCTCCAGTGCAATATCCATCCACGGCTACAGGCCAGATCGCCTTACCCACTGTAAAGGGGGTTGAGATCGCCTTACCCACTGTAAAGGGGGTTGAGATCGCCTTACCCACTGTAAAGGGGGTTGAGATCGCCTTACCCACTGTAAAGGGGGTTGAGATCACCTTACCCACTGTAAAGGGGGTTGAGATCGCCTTACCCACTGTAAAGGGGGTTGAGATCGCCTTACCCACTGTAAAGGGGGTTGAGATCGCCTTACCCACTGTAAAGGGGTTTGAGATCGCCTTACCCACTGTAAAGGGGTTTGAGATCGCCTTACCCACTGTAAAGGGGGTTGAGATCGCCTTACCCACTGTAAATGGGGTTTGAGATCGCCTTACCCACTGTAAAGGGGGTTGAGATTGCCTTACCCACTGTAAAGGGGGTTGAGATCGCCTTACCCACTGTAAACGGGGGTTGAGATCGCCTTACCCACTGTAAAGGGGGTTGAGATCGCTTTGCCCACTGTAAAGGGGGTTGAGATCGCCTTACCCACTGTAAAGGGGGTTAGAGATCACCTTACCCACTGTAAAGGGGGTTGAGATCACCTTACCCGCTGTAAACGGGGGTTGAGATGACGTTACCCACTGTAGAGGGGGGGTTAGCGTGGGAGCGTGAGAGCACAGCATGATGATGATGATGATAGAAGGTGACACTCGTGACTAGCGACTGGCTAGCGACTGGCTAGCGTGGGAGCACAGCATGATGCTGATGATGAGAGAAGGTGATACTCGTGACTAGCGACTGGCTAGCGACTGGCTAGCGACTGGCTAGCGTGAGAGCACAGCATGATGATGAGAGGTGATACTCGTCCCTAGCGACTGGCTAGCGACTGGCTAGCGACTGGCTAGCGACTGGCTAGCGACTGGCTAGCTTGGGAGCACAGCGTGATGATGATGAGAGGTGATACTCATGACTAGCGACTGGCTAGCGACTGGCTAGCGTGGGAGCACTTCGTGATGACTCAATCACCATTCATGGCACTGTTTGAAATGACTGACCATCTGTGGGCTAACACAGTGGTCAAACACACCTGATCTATAGCAATCTCTTTGAAGAGACATTCCAACAGAAGTCCTAGGAGTTGAAGCCTGATTAAACTTGAATCAACAAAATGGATGTAACTGTGTGAATTTAAATTTTCATATTTGTTCATGTAAAGTGATGTTAATTTGACTATAGGAGATACTGGGCGATGTAAAGTGATGTTAATTAGACAATAGGAGATACTGGGCCATGTAAAGTGATGTTAATTAGACAATAGGAGATACTGGACCATGTAAAGTGATGTTAATTAGACGGTAGGAGATACTGGGCCATGTAAAATGATGTTAATTTGACGGTAGGAGATACTGGGCCATATAAAGTGATGTTAATTTGACAATAGGAGATACTGGGCCATGTAACGTAATGTTAATTAGACAATAGGAGATACTGGACCATGTAAAATTATGTTAATTTGACGGTAGGAGATACTGGGCCATGTAAAGTGACGGTAGGAGATACTGGGCCATGTAAAGTGACGGTAGGAGATACTGGGCCATGTAAAGTGATGTTAATTAGACAATAGGAGATACTGGACCATGTAAAATTATGTTAATTAGACGGTAGGAGATACTGGGCCATGTAAAGTGATGTTAATTAGATGGTAGGAGATACTGGGCCATGTAAAGCTGACGGTAGGAGATACTGGGCCATGTAACGTGATGTTAATTAGACAATAGGAGATACTGGGCCATGCAAAGTGATGTTAATTTGACGATAGGAGATACTGGGCCATGTAAAGTGACAGTAGGGAGATACTGGGCCATGTAAAGTGATGTTAACTAGACGATAGGAGATACTGGGCCATGCAAAGTGATGTTAATTTGACGATAGGAGATACTGGGCCATGTAAAGTGACAGTAGGAGATACTGGGCCATGTAAAGTGATGTTAATTAGATGGTAGGAGATACTGGGAGTTGGCGCTTTTGGAAGAATAGAAACCGATCTCCTGATGTACGATTGTATGTCATAGTGGGGACATAGGATATTTTGCATTATTTTTGTCATGAAGATTTCTGGTATGTACCATTTGTTAATTGTCTTCCTGTTGCATAACTGTAACAAATCGGATTACTTTTAAATGGATACGAACCGTAGTAATATTCCTTGAATTATAATTTTGGTGAAATGGTCTAATGGTAAATGTCATTCACAATATACATAAGGATATATGTTGTGTTTCTAACTGTGTTTATCTGCTCTGAGGTTAACTCAATCATTTAATCCTAGGACATTGATTGCACGATAATTAGCTCCTTGTTCCTGGTAGCCTTAATAATTGCGTAATGGTAAACTTAGGCATGTGCATCTTATAGTATACCCGAGTGGTGACGCAAGGCTTCGTAATCTTAACTATACCCGCTGGATACGATTATAGGTCTATAGC
>NC_092086.1:109739111-109752905 GCF_045679555.1 Salvelinus alpinus
CCATATCAACTCCTCCACTGCAGAGAGAGAACAAAATCAATACCATATCAACTCCTCCACTGCAGAGAGAGAACAAAATCAATACCATATCAACTCCTCCAGAGAACAAAATCAATATCATATCAACTCCTCCACTGCAGAGAGAGAACAAAATCAATATCATATCAACTCCTCCACTGCAGAGAGAGAACAAAATCAATACCATATCAACTCCTCCACTGCAGAGAGAACAAAATCAATACCATATCAACTCCTCCACTGCAGAGAGAGAACAAAATCAATATCATATCAACTCCTTCAGAGAACAAAATCAATTTTTTATTTTATTTTATTTAACCTTTATTTAACCAGGAAGGGCTCATTGAGATTTAAAATCTCTTTTTCAAGAGCGTCCTGGCCAAGATAGGCAGCACCAAGTCATTACAAAAATTACAGACAGACATGAAAAACTACAAGTAATCTAGTAAAAACCATTGAATTCACAAGAGTATAACAATATCAAAAACAGCAAATTAAAAACATTGACAGGTCAGGGAATCAGCCTCAAAATCCTTCATCAGTGATTTAAAAACACCAATCGGGACAAGTTCTTCCAGTTTAAAAGTATTTTGTAAGGCGTTCCAAGACGATGGCGCAGAGTACATAAAAGACCTTTTACCAAATTCAGTTCGGACATTTGGAACAGTTAGCAGGATAAAGTCCAGCGAACGAAGAGACGACCCACCACATTTCTGAACAATAAAAATGCCCAAATAAAAAGGTAGTAAACCCAAAATGGCTTTGTAAATCAAAGTATACCAGTGACTGAGCCTACGAGTGACTAGAGAAGGCCAGCCAACCCTGGTATATAAAGTACAGTGGTGCGTAAGGGTTTTGCAGTTTAAAATAAATCTCAAAGTGCCATGGTAAAGAGTGTCAATTGATCTCAAACACTGAGCGGAAGCATTCATATATAAAATATCCCCATAGTCTAGTAAAGGCATAAATGTAGCTGATACTAGCCTCCTTCTGGCTTCAAAAGAAAAACAGGCCTTATTCCTAAAATAAAATCCCAATTTCAGCTTCAATTTTTTTGTAAGTTGTTGAATATGCAATTTAAAAGAGAGGCCGTCATCAATTAGAATTCCAAGATATTTATATGAGGTTACAACCTCAATCTCCTTGCCCTGACAGGTAGTAATAGGTGATAGGTTCAGAGGTCTATTTCTTGCATTAGAAAACACCATTAGTTTAGTTTTGTCAGTATTGAGGATAAGCTTCAATTGACACAAGGTATGTTGAACAGTATAAAAAGCAGTTTGCAAGTTCTGGAAAGCTTTTGTAAGAGTTGAGGCACAACAGTAAATAACAGTATCATCAGCATAAAAATGAAGTTGTGCATTTTGGACATTTTTGTCTAAATCATTTATATAAATAGTGAATAAGAGAGGACCAAGTACAGAGCCTTGGGGCACACCATTCAGGACAGACAATTTGACAGACATGAGCCCATCAAATTGAGTGCACTGAGTTCTATCAGACAGATAGTTAGCAAACCATGCAACTGCATGCTCCGAAAGACCTACACTCAACAATCTCTGCCTTAGTATAGCATGATCAACTGTATCAAAAGCCTTAGAGAGATCAATAAAAAGTGAGACACAGTGCTGTTTTTTGTCAAGGGCTTCAGTGATATCATTTAAAACCTTCATGGCTGCTGTAATTGTGCTATGCTTCTTCCTGAAGCCCGATTGGTACATTGATAAAATAGAGTTAGTAAATAAAAACTCTTTTAGCTGTTCACTTACAAGGGTTTCAAGTATTTTCACCAGGGGTGACAGCTTTGAGATTGGCCTATAATTATTTAAAAGAGTTGGATCTCCCCCTTTTAAAAGTGGTAGGACAAAAGCTGATTTCCAGATCTTTGGAATTTCATTACATTCCAGGGTTAGATTGAACAGATATGTAAGTGGTTCAGCTATGAAATCAGCTGACAGATTTAAAAAGCAGGGATCCAAAAGATCAGGACCTGCAGGCTTTCTTTGATCTAAGGATTTCAGGGCTTTATGTACCACCTGCACTGAGAATGGCAGAAAGCTAAAAGTTTGACCAGCTCTCACTGGTTCATCCACACAGGGTTGTACAGAGACAGAGGACACTGGTTCATCCACACAGGGTTGTACAGAGACAGAGGACACTGAATCAAACAGCCTACCAGATGATACAAAGTGCTCATTGAAACAATTCAGCATTTCAGTTTTGTCATATATAGCAACAGAGTCCTTCAAAACACATGACGGTAATTCATTAACATTACTGTTACCAGACATAGACTTAATAGCTTTCCAAAACTTTCTAGGGTCATTCAGGTTATCAGTGGTAGCAGACATAAAATATTCAGACTTGGCCTTCCTGAGAAGACAAGAACACTTGTTTTGTAGCTGCCTAAAAATAAGCCAATCAGCATCAGAACAAGATTTCCTTGCTTTAGCCCAGGCTAGATTACGGTCGTGAATAATACAAGACAGCTCAGAAGAAAACCATGGATTATCCCGCCCTTTAACCCTGAACCTGCGGAATGGTGCATGTTTGTTTACTATTTGGAAAAAACCATCATGAAAGAATATCCAGGCAGTTTCCACATCAGGGATAAGATCAATCTTGCTCCAGTCAAAATAAAACAAATCATGAAAGAAAGCCTGCTCATTAAAACACTTCAAATTTCTCTTACGAATAAAACGTGGATTTGTCTTAGGAACCTTAGTATTTCTAACAGCAACAACAGCACAATGGTCACTTAAATCATTACAAAAAACACCAACCGCAGAATATTTATGTGGAACATTTGTCAATATCAAATCAATCAGGGTAGATTTCTCTGGGCATTTAAGATTTGGGCGAGTGGGTGAATTAATCAACTGGGTAAGATTCATAGAATTACAAAACATTTTTAAATCATCAGACACCGGCTTTAACCAACACCAGTTGAGATCACCAATCAAGATCATTTCACTGTAAAGAAGTTTAGACATAAGGTGCGTCAAAGAAGAAAATGCATCACCGAGAGCAGAGGGGGGTCTATAACAGCCAATCACAGTTATAGAGAGGCCCTTTGAAACCTCAATATTCAAAGCAAGAAATTCCAACTGTTTACAAATAGTTTCAGACTTTGCCACACTTACATGGAATTTAGATTTTACATATATAGCCACACCCCCACCTTTCTTAACCCGATCAGTGCGATAAACATTGTAACCACTTATACAAATATCCTTATCAAAAACAGACTTGCTGAGCCAGGTTTCAGAAAACACAATTACATCAGCATCAGTTGATTTAGCCCAAATCCTAACCCCATCAATTTTTGACAACAGGCTGCGTACATTTAAATGAAAAATACCAAAACCAGATCTTGATTTAAAATCAGAGGGGGTTTGGAGACATTGCATATCAGGGCCAGGGTTAGGTTGCACGTTACCTGATATCAACAACAGAATAATAACTAGGCACCTCTGTTTAATAACCTTGCACGGCTTCTCTTTTTTAAGAGACCTACTGCAAGCGAATTCTACAAGTGCGTTTCCAGACAATACAAAACAGTCATTTAAAACCATTAGACTTTGGTAGTGACACAAGTTCGTACTGTTCACATCATGACACAAATGCATCGGCACTTGGACGAGTGGACCGAGTGAAAAAAAGCGAGTTCCTGCATACAAAATGTCTAATGGACGCGAGAGTACATTGTCAGATGTACTCACCCTGCGACAATGTTCGTTTTCTCCAGAGTTCAGTAAAGTCAGTGCACAAAGCAATACCACGTAAATTGTCATTTTCTCTGACAAAAAAAACAAGAGGCCAACGAAGGTAAGTGGAGAGAGGGACAGCGTGTATGTGAATCAATGTGAGTGTTTGCGCGTGTGAGTAGATTGGGTGTTGAGGGAGATCGAGAGAACGGGTTGAGCTGCCACTGACAGCCAGGCGAAGAGCAAAAAGGAGCAGCTTGGACAAGACACTCCGCGGACGAAGGAGGAACTCAGGCCAGCCAGAGATAGGGTTACTTTGGTAAACTTCAAGTAATGAAGTGCCAAGTTGAGGAGGACCCGTGATCTTTACACCAGCAAAAATGAAATAGTTTGCACTACACAACAACGAAGTTACGCAACCATAAATAAATAGATTATTAGTAGGTTAAAATGTACTAGTCACAAACAAACGACTTGACATTCTGCCATCTTGGATTTGTAGGTTCACTGCAATCTGCGATTGCAGATTGCAATACCATACCATATCAACTCCTCCACTGCAGAGAATGCAGAACATGTACTACACAATGCTGATGTTATTGTCAAGAAGACCTATTTGTAATATCTATGAGGGAGGAGAATGGACAGTAAGGGGTAATAAATAGAGATAGGTCTGCGACTGCTGCCGAGTCCATTTACGAGTCCATTTACATGTCCATTTACACGTCCATTTACATGATGAATGTCTGACCACCAATGCTGCAAGTGGGGAGGGGGGGTGGGGGGGGGGCAGTGGAGAATGTATGAGAGAAAGAGAGACTCACAGAGAGAGAGACAGAGAGAGGTTTATTATTTATTGGTATCCCCATTAGCTTTTGCCGCAGCAGCAATTCTTCCTGGGGTCCACAAAAAACTGATAGACAAGGAAAGTCACACAAATACAACGATATACAACTAAAATAATACAAACAACTAAAATAATACAAACAACTAAAATAATACAAACACCACAAGTAAAATATAATACAAACACAACTAAAGAATAATGTGGGTGTATATTGTGTGTGTGTGTTAGAGTTTAACCAGTTAAACTCAGAGCGGTTGTTTTGGGCCCTGTACGGGGCCGGTGAGTTTGGGGGAAATACCTTAAAAATAAATTTTATCCGAAAATAGAACGTGACAAACCTTTAACAAAAGCTACAGGCCTTGTCATTTTGGAAATCGAACTCAAATCTTACTGCTGGCAATGTTATAAGAACCTCGCCACCCTCCCCATACAGGCCATAATGCAATGTAGGTCAAGTCATCAAAAGTGTAAACATGTAGTATGCATGGAAAGGGTACTCCCTGATGGTCATTGTCAAGCAATCCATTTCCTTCTCCAGCCACATTACCTTGTATGTATCCTTCACCTGCAGCGTTTAGCTAGCTCCTCGTTTACAGCAGAAAAAGTGAATGGGAAAAGAGGTTTGAAGTTTCCTCACCAGTCTGCGTCTTATTTCAACAACAAAAAACTCAATAACCTGAAAGCCCTGATTGCTAAAGGCGACTTGAAAATCCATTAAAGCCATTTTGGCACAGTGACTCACTACCCAAACCAGACGAAACTGGTTTCAAGTCGCCAAGAGACATCATGTGATCTCCTACTGCTATCTAGTGGACAAATTGGAAATCAGACAGAGTTAGAACGCAACCATTAGGTAAAAGATCGAATATTTTTTTTGCTCAAACCTAAACTTTCAGATCTTTAGTTCCCGAACACGGGGAAATTGCATGCTGTTCATGTTAGTTCTGTATATGCAGTTAAGAGCAAGGCATGCTTCTCTGTTTTGAGCCAGATGCAGTTTTGGTAGGTTGACGACCAGTGACAAATCATTTGTCGAAATAGAGGAGAGTAAGGGACAGCGCACTGTATATATCTGATGTTAGAGAAGCTTTCACTGAAGAACACTCTCTGGGTTCTTTGGATAAATAACTCTCCAACCATGTAATGGTCGGTGATGTAAAACCATAGCAAGTGACTTTATAACAACAGATGACCAATAACATCAAAGGCTGCACTGAAATCTAACAACGATCTCCACCTATCATCTGATTATCCATTTATTTTAACCAATCATCAGTCATCTGACTCAGTTGAAGTTCAGTGCCCTTCTCTATATGCATGTCAGTAGTTTAGTAGTTCTCTGAAAAAAAGCTTTGTATTTGGTCAAACACAATTCTCTCCATCAGTTTACTAGGAACAGGCAGCAAACGGATTAGTTTCACATTAAGCTTGTTTATACCTGGTGGCTTATCATTATTGATGGATGACAGTTGTTCCACCTTTCACACACTGACTTAACCAAATTCAAAACCGCAATCCTTCTCTTTCATTACTACACCTTTAAAACAACAATAGGATGGTTCAATGTTGTCATTTCACTTGAGTTTTTCCACTTTACTAGTGAAATAGTAATTGAAAGTTTTCGTTATAAATGACACATCAACTTCAAAAGAACGATGGAGATTAATTGGGTTTTCTGCCCATGATATCATTTAAAGTACTCCAAATTATTTTTCCATTGTGTTTAACGTAGGTTATCTTGGTTTGGGGGGGGGGGGGGGGGGCATTGGCTGTGTTGGAGAGCCAGGGCCATTCTGACTGTGTGCTGCTGAGCAGAAAGAACCGCCTTCTCTATGACTGAAACAAGTTGACTACAGTCAGTGTGCTGATCCAGTGGTCACGGTCAGTCACACACACAGACCCTACTACAGACTCTGCCTGCTGGCTGGCTGGCTGGGGGATTCTAGACTGGCGTCCCCTTCCCTCCCAGACAACCGCAAGGGGAGTGACTGAAGGTAAAGTTCAATTTCGTGTCATTTGATTATTTCATCAGTGCCTCTCTCAAGTCATTTGTCAGACTTAATGCAGCCGCCTCATCCACCTCAACGACAGCCTTGGGTTACCGTGTGTGGGAAGCAAGGGTTGGAACCGGTTCAGGGAACAGAACATTAAACCGGAAAATAACAACATGTTTCAAGAACAGAAGCGGAACCGAGAAAGAAAGTGATCCATACGGTTGCGGAACAGAAGTTATTTTAAAAGTATGTAAAACGGTTAATAATGTTTTTCTAGCCCCACCAAAAAAACAGCAGCAAAGTACCTATGCAAAGCCCTCCCTTACTCACAAACGTATTCCAGCCTCGGCCTGCAAGCTGGAAATCTTTGTCAGTGTGGGTTTAGGTCACCTGTCCCTCCCCCCTCTGAAACATACTGTAGGCTACTGTACTGACGTCAGAAAATGGGAGAGAGATATTTTATTAGCTAGATTAGAATGGATTCACTTTTTCAATGCTAGTTAAGGATACTATAGGCCTAGTTATCACGTTTCACGTTGGATATATTAAATAAAATTTAAAAAAGGTAAGACGTGTTTTTAATTCTGGTGCCGCAATGCAAAAACAAGCTTGTTAGCTAGCTAGCTCAAAGGACATTCAAAGTTCCTTCATAGAAGCCACTCCTCCTAGATATAATTCTGTGGACCTAATTCAGATAATGATGTCATAAAAAGATGCCCAGGGCTTCTAGCCTGCTCCTCAACCCTCTCTCCCCACCCATAGAATTTCAGTCACTTCTTGCGCAATAGGCAACAGTTGTCTGTCTATCACAGCATGTAAACAACTTCACTGATTGGTGAAGTCATTTCATGAGCTAAAAGGTTAAACACATTATTTCACAGGTTAAAAAAGGAACAATATAAACCGGTACTTTTTCGGGGTTCGAACCAGTTCAGAACTTTATTTTGCTGGTCGGAACAGTGGAACACAAACAAACAAAATGGTTCTGTTCAGAACGAAACAATAAATAATTTCGGTTCCAACCCCTGGTGGGAAGGGGAAGATCTTTCAGGTGATGATGGGAAGAATAATATCTCCACAGTAACAGTGGAAAAAAGACTAGGGCTGTGTCCCCCTATGGGCCCTGGTCAAAAGTAACGCACATTATCAAGGCTCTGTCACAACCAGCCATGATTAGGAGTCCCGTAGGGAGGCGCACAATTGTCCCAGCGTCGTCCGGGTTTGGCCGGGGTAGGCAGTCATTGTAAATAAGAATTTGTTCTTAACTGACTTGCCTAGTTAAATAAAATGGTTAAATACCACACCCTAACCTATAACAGACATGTCTTTACCGGACTAGGAACAACCCAGTCGTCCACAAGACAGCCTCAAGCACTCTGTGTGCAAAGGGCTTAGAAAGGGCTCCAACTGATTGGTTGAAATGAAAGTGAAGCACAAAAGCAGGCAGCAGAGGATGAAGTGTGTACCCAGACGACCAGAGGGCAGACCGACTCATGTCCTGGAGCAGGCAGCAGAGGATGAAGTGTGTACCCAGACGACCAGAGGGCAGACCGACTCATGTCCTGGAGCAGGCAGCAGAGGATGAAGTGTGTACCCAGACGACCAGAGGGCAGACCGACTCATGTCCTGGAGCAGGCAGCAGAGGATGAAGTGTGTACCCAGACGACCAGAGGGTAGACCGACTCATGTCCTGGAGCAGGCAGCAGAGGATGAAGTGTGTACCCAGACGACCAGAAGGCAGACCGAGTCATGTCCTGGAGCAGGCAGCAGAGGATGAAGTGTGTACCCAGACGACCAGAGGGCAGACCGACTCATGTCCTGGAGCAGCCTGTGGTGCTTTGCCCTCTCCTCTAACACATAGTCACTTCATCTCTGTGTGACGGTATAATCTAACCTCTTCTGTCTGCCTTTATCACCTATAGTACAAACTATTCATACTGACCCAGAAAGAACCTTAGTCACCTATGGAAAGTCTACTAATGTAGACTACTAATGTAGACTTCCCATAGGGCTGGGCGATACGGCCTAAAAATCATATCTATATTTTTGTTTAACTTACAGATGATTCACAATCTATATTTTTGCTCTAAATAAGCTTGGTTGTACAATTAAAAAGGTCATATACACTGCATTTAAAAAACATTCAGCAACAATCTAAATGAATTCAGGGCTCGTGAAATTATACCTAGGCTAAATATAAGCCTTCCATTAATAATGACATTTTATCAAATAATCACTGATCTGGCTTTGAAGTCAGTCTATGAAAATGCCCCGTTTGTTACAAATTTAACAGGAACCATGTCACAGTCACTAATAATGACTAACTTCTTACAGCAGGCACTATAGAACATGAACACAGGTCTCAACAATCTCTCACCCACAAGCCTAGCTGCTAGCGAACAAGGTAGAACAGTGTTCTGACCCCACCCTTCAGTCTGTCTCCAGCTGTTTGAACAACATGCTAGTCGGTCCACTTTGTTCACATGTTGAAATCAAGAGGCCTACCTTATTTCTCAGAATAAACAGTGGGTTTCCATTTCCTTACATAATTGTGTTTTATGCTTATAGCTCATTTATAAAACACGGACTAGACAGCGAGTATAACAGTCTTTGGCTAAAATTCTGCTAGCGGTACCGCAAAGCCGCAAAACAAACCGAGCATCATTTTCCAGAATCAATGTTCATTGATACAGCTGTTTTACTAGTGTCCGTTCTGCGCGCTATCCGAGGAGTTGAGACAGAAAGGTTAACTTCACCTCTAGTACAGTAAAATAATGTTCAACGTGTTTCAGTGTCCATATGACCCATTCTGATGGACCAAACCTCAAAAGGTAAATAGAGTTGAAGCCCCTCGTCAGAGGAGGAAGATTTCTCATCTTTGTTGCTGAAAGTGGCAGGGGCTTGGTGTGTGTGTGTTAACAGAGAGGAAGAGGTGAAACAAGAGGTTTCACTCGCAACAAAATCTGTCCAAAATAAGCCCAATATGTTTCTTCGGGCTTATTTTGGACCTAAGCTTGTCACCTGACTTCCCACCTTTGGGACAACGGCTCCCATTGTTAGAGTGGAGACATGAGCATCTCGTCATTATATACAGATCTCTGGTGTACGTGGGAAGGTGCACAGGAATCAGCACATGAAACCTGATCTGGCAGCCCAGGTGGGGAGCAGAGGGCTTACCCTGGGCAAGCAGTAGGCCGTGTCTTACACAACCACAATAAGATTGGAACACAACCACAAGTCATTGGTTGAGACAGGACATGACAGCGAGAGCCAGGGAGATGGGTGTGTGTCTCCCTGCACCCTGTGCCAGCATTCACGGTCAAACCCACTCTGCCAGGTCGTCGTGCCAACAGGCGCAGACACAAAGCCGGAGGCGGCACATGGGGGAAAGCCCACACTCTGGACTAGCACCCTGTGACATCAGAAGACACTTGTCCAATAAGAATGTTTGTTTACTGTTACAAAATGTTTTGCTAAGGTGGTGTACCCTACGGAACAGTTATACAAGCCCCTCAGGGAAAACAGGAAGTGTATTTCAGTTGCAGCTTAGACAGAACAACATCTAGAGTAGAGGCATGGCCGATTAATTAGGGCCGATTTCAAGTTTTCATAACAATCGGTAACTGGCCTTTTTGGACGCCGATTATGGCCAATTACATTGCAATCCACGAGGAAACTGAGTGGCAGACTGATCACTTGTTACACGAGTGCAGCGCCAAAGGACCTTGTGGCTACAATGAGCCAAGGTAAGTTGCTAGCTAGCATTAAACATGCATTATAAAAAACTATCAAACTACACATGATTGATGATATTACTAGGTTATCTAGCTTGTCCTGCGTTGCATATAATCAATGCAGTGCCTGTTAATTTATCATCGAATCACAGCCTAATTCAACTTCGCCAAACGGGTGATGATTTAACAAAAGCACATTCGTGAAAAAAGCTCATTTGTAGATCAAACGTACCTAACCATAAACATCAATGCCTCTCTTAAAATCAATACACAGAAGTATATATTTTTAAACCTGCATATTTAGTTAAAATAAATGCATGTTAGCAGGCAATAACTACGGAAATTGTGTCGCTTCTCTTGCGTTCAGTGCAAGCAGAGTCAGGGTATATGCAGCAGTTTGGGCCGCCTGGCTCGTTGCGAACTGTGTTTCATCCTAACAAAGACCATAATTAATATAACAGAATTTTAAATAACATTGAAGGTTGTGCAATGTAACAGCAATATGTAGACTTACAGTTGCCACCCGTTTGACAAAAAAACGGAACGGTTCCATATTTCACTGAAAGAATAAACGTTTTGTTTTCGAAATGATCGTTTCCGGATTTGACCATTTTAATGACAAAAGGCTCGTATTTCTGTGTGTTTACTATAATTAAGTCTATGATTTGATATTTGATAGAGCAGTCTGACTGAGCGATGGTAGGAAGCAGCAGGCTCGTAAGCATTCATTCAAACAGCACTTTACTGCGTTTGCAAAAAGCTCTTAGCAATGCTTGACACACAACGATGTTTATGACTTCAAGCCTATCAACTCCCGAGATTAGGCTGGCAATACTAAAGTGCCTATAAGAACATCCAATAGTCAAAGGTATATGAAATACAAATGGAATAGAGTGAAATAGTTGACACGTCATAATTCCTATAATAACTCCAACCTAAAACTTCTTAACTAGGAATATTGAACCACCAGCTTTCATATGTTCTCATGTTCTGAGCAAGGAACTTAAACGTTAGCTTTTTTACATGGCACATACTGCACTTTTACTTTCTTCTCCAACACTGTGTTTTTGCATTATTTAAACCAAATTGAACATGTTTTCATTACTTATTTGAGACTAAATAGATTTTATTTATGTATTATATTAGGTTAAAATAAAAGGGTTCATTTTTCATTCAGTATTGTTTTCATTGTCATTATTACAAACATATGTAAAAAATCGGCCGATTAATCGGCATGATTTTTTTGGGTCCTCCAATAATCAGTATCGGCGTTGAAACATCATAATCGGTTAACCTCTAATCTAGAGTACCATGACATCCCAGGTTAGCTACTACCAATACAAAGACTATCAACCATAAAGCCCATGCAAATATCAGAGGTTTAGTGACAGGGGTGTCAATTTACGACCAGCCAGTCTGGATAGATTACCAGCTGCCCAGCAACCCGCCTGGTGGAAACTCAGTTAGGCCTAGGGATGTGACATCTAGGAAAATGTTATCGGTTTTCTGTTAAAACTAAGAAAAATGCATAAAACTCAACTTGAATTCACAATGCAGTAGCGCTGCTGCCAGCAACGTTTTGGGTCTCACGGTGCGTCCCTTTCAGATGGTTAAGCATTGCACCCATACTACCATTACCGCACCCATACTACCATTACCGCCCCCATACTACCATTACCACCGCCCCGTACTACCATTACCGCCCCCGTACTACCATTACCACCTCCCCGATACTACCATTACCACCGCCCCCATACTACCATTACCACCGCCCCCGTACTACCATTACCACCGCCCCCGTACTACCATTACCGCCCCCGTACCACCATTACCGCCCCCGTACCACCATTACCGCCCCACCATTACCGCCCCCGTACCACCATTACCGCCCCCCCGTACTACCATTACCGCCCCCCGTACCACCATTACCGCCCCCCGTACCACCATTACCGCCCCCCGTACCACCATTACCGCCCCCGTACCACCATTACCGCCCCCCGTACCACCATTACCGCCCCCCGTACCACCATTACCGCCGCCCCGTACCACCATTACCGCCCCCGTACTACCATTACCGCCCCCCTGTACCACCATTACCGCCCCCCTGTACCACCATTACCGCCCCCCGTACCACCATTACCGCCCCCCCGTACCACCATTACCGCCCCCCGTACTACCATTACCGCCCCCCGTACTACCATTACCGCCCCCGTACCACCATTACCGCCCCCCGTACCACCATTACCGCCCCCGTACCACCATTACCGCCCCCGTACCACCATTACCGTCCCCCGTACCACCATTACCGCCCCCCCCCCGTACCACCATTACCGCCCCCCCCCGTACCACCATTACCGCCCCCCCCCGTACCACCATTATCGCCCCCCGTACTACCATTACCGCCCCCCGTACCACCATTACCGCCCCCCGTACCACCATTACCGCCCCCCATAACACCATTACCGCCCCCGTACCACCATTACCGCCCCCGTACCACCATTACCGCCCCCCGTACCACCATTACCGCCCCCCGTACCACCATTACCGCCCCCCGTACCACCATTACCGCCCCCCGTACCACCATTACTGTACCTCAATTCCACCTCACAATGTTTGCATTTCCTCATTTAACTTCACTAAATATTGTCATACAGCACTGAGTTGCTGTTGCTTGCCTTTCTCTGCCAACTGTTAGTGATGACGACGTAGAGGTGTGGAGTTGCTGTTGCTTGCCTTTCTCTGCCAACTGTTAGTGATGACGACGTAGAGGTGTGGAGTTCCTGTTGCTTGCCTTTCTCTGCCAACTGTTAGTGATGACGACTTAGAGGTGTGGAGTTCCTGTTGCTTGCCTTTCTCTGCCAACTGTTAGTGATGACGACGTAGAGGTGTGGAGTTGCTGTTGCTTGCCTTTCTCTGCCAACTGTTAGTGATGACGACGTAGAGGTGTGGAGTTCCTGTTGCTTGCCTTTCTCTGCCAACTGTTAGTGATGACGACGTAGAGGTGTGGAGTTGCTGTTGCTTGCCTTTCTCTGCCAACTGTTAGTGATGACAACGTAGAGGTGTGGAGTTGCTGTTGCTTGCCTTTCTCTGCCAACTGTTAGTGATGACGACGTAGAGGTGTGGAGTTGCTGTCAAAATAACAGATTTCTCAACTACTTGCATGTCGACTCCCGGTGTCGACTCCCATTTCTGAGTGTCAAGATTAAATTCCGCTAGGAATCAACTCATAAGTATTTTTGGAACGGAGGAGACTGATTGGTTGCTATACTACCGTTGTGTGTGGTTGCCAGGGCACCAAGATAGCGGAGAAGTTGAGCCTCGCGCTTCAACACTCTTAGTTGTTGAGGAAATTGAATCACAACGCTGTTTACTTTCTGCATTTACATCATATTGCATCATATTAAACTTCCCCTTTAGAGCCCATCATCTGGTTGGGTTATAACACGGAAATGTATGTTTTGTGATAACTGCACCGTGATTCAAATTCTGTGGGA